>NW_027273814.1:0-203722 GCF_040938485.1 Diadema antillarum | reverse complement strand
TCGCTATTTACAAGGTAAATGAGAACGGGCAGGCCAGCTTTGAATCCCTCAACAAGCACGGCTGGACGAATCGGACCTTCGAAAAACTCTTCAGGGAGCGCCGACTCGGGGATCTGGATCCCAAGGACATCGAGTAAGTTCCTCGTTAAACTGCAAAAGCATCGGTGTTAGAATTAACACCATGGATGTTAAATCTAAAACCGATCAAGTATCAAAAGATGACTACACCTACAGGTGAAGAAAGTAATACTAGTATGTTGTCTTGGTTGTGATGGTGTTGAAAAGTGTTCACCTGGTACTTCGTGGTGTTAAATTGACACTGCAGCTGGAGATATTTTGACAATGATGTAAATTCAACAATGACACTGCATGGTGTTGATTTGATATTGCTTGTGTTATTGTCAATGATATAACACCCGTCCAGCTTCAATAGGGGACCACACTAACTGGTGTGACTGTGGTGTAAATGTGTTCACACCTTCTTTTCAAAATTAAATCACTTTATCGGAAAATGCTTGATCATCTTTTGTTGAAGTTAAAAATCAACAAGAAGAATAGTAACTAAGAAACTATTAAAACAAAAATATATTTTTTAATGACACCGCGAAAGGTATTAATCTAACACCATAAATGAGCACCGGAAATTAACACCAGATTAGAGTTTCTATTTAGCACCAGACTTTTTGCAGTGTAATTTGTTTGTTTGTTTGAGTGCCTGTTTGTTTGTGTGTGTGTGTGTGTGTGTGTGTGCGCGCGCGCGCGCTCTTTTCTCTTTAAACCTGAAGTCTTTAAGAGATTGGGATGCTCATGCGTGATACATTCATCTCTTTTGACAATCTGTACGTAGTATCTTTTTTTTTTAAATAATAAATCGTCTGAATTCTTTGACTGAACGAGCAGAGCTAACTGGACCCTTTAGGAATTCTTTGCTCCAATGGAAGAAAGTTGAACTGTGTCTGTGCTGAAAAAAAAATGCAGTTTTCTATATGATATTTTCATGTGTTAGGCTGCTTACGTCTAATTCATGTTTTGTTTGATTGGTATTTTTCTTCCCAAAGAAGGTCCCCCATCCTCCTCAAAAAAAAGGTTAATAAAACAACAACAAAAGAACATATGATAAATTGGATATCAATATTCTGATTGTAAAGGGGATAGTTGTACAGAATCTCAAACATGATATTACTTCTATACCTGATCTGCTAAAGTTCGATGGTCATTAATTAAGTTACAAGTAAAGCAGAAAAGATGAGATCGAGTGAAATTGCATTGATTTGACCTTTGCACGTCCCAGATTCATACCTGCTGCCAACGGAAAGCCAGCCAGACTTATGGTAGGAGGGGCCGCTAGTGGCACCATCTCTCTTTACAATGTCAAGTCATCAACAGATGGAGACGCGAATTCTACTCAGCATGGTAAGTAGTGTGCTGCCCTCTGATGGTCAGAATTAGACAGTTTCCTTGCGGCGAAATTATCTTTTATTCATGATTTAAGATAATGGGCATTTTGTCAATCAGTTGTAATAAAACAACTCGGTGCAAGAATCATTACACCTGTATTTGAATAAATACGTAGTACCCGCTGCTATAATGGATCAGAACCATAATTGGCTATCAGACAGAAGGTCGGTAATGTTTTGAGAATATGACACCTCAGACCTGTATAGGCAGTCAGGAGGATTCTGGTTCGAGTCCAGCCCTAGTATGTATTCCCCTGAGTTTCATCACGGAAACGACTAAAACACTAAATAATCAGTGTGTATTTACATCGATGAAGAGCAATCAGTAAATCAGCTGCAACATTTCGTTTGCAGTTATACGACGAAAACTGCTGACAAAAGTGTCGAAAACTCAACTTAGAGCGTGTAATACATTACACATTGTTGGCCAATCTGGCGTGTTTTACCCGAGTCTACATTGCCTGTGAACTATTCTGAGAGACATTCCCAACATATTACTACTGCATGAATTACTGAAATTAGGACTTATGCCATTATCCATGAGATATCAACTTGCTTCTGTTTGATTCTAGCAGTGGAGGACAGGGTCAATAATATATACATGATATTATTCTAACTAAATAAAAGTTCTTGAAACAAGAGCAAATGAATAAGTCATTGTAATACGGAGTATTAGTTTGTTTTATTCGAACTTTGTCTGTCTTTGTGTTGCTTTTACAGGTGACGGAAGAGGCCAAGGAGTACAGACGGCGCCATCTACGTTTGTTGTTTTCACTTTTCTGACGATGGTGGCGGTGTTGCTTCGCTAGTCACTTCGGACGCAACATTTTGCGAATCTGCATGCTAAACTACGATTCCTTGAGAAAAGAAATTGGAGATTATCTGTTCCCCAGAACTTACCGAGGGAGCAACATGCACCATTCCATGGCTCGATTTCAGTTCAGGGTCCTCCCTTATTCCTGAACAACGTCTTCTATTGGCTTGACAATACTCTTCGCCCGAGAAAAGTATTGTCGAATTAAAATAGAATCGCTCTGTGTGGTGACCATAATCAATGAAATGTAAAGGGCTGGCTTTCTCTTAAAGGGAAAATCTGGTCCATCCGAAAGTTATTGTGCAAATAAAGAATAAAATCAGATCAGTGCAGCAATAAAGATTTGATCAAAATTCGATAGGAATTAGGGAAATTTATGAAATTACAGTGTACCTTTTAATTATCTAAATTAATTTGATTAACATTTAAAATCTTTCAAACATATCTAGAGGAAGTGAAACTAATCAAAAACCAAATCGACAATGCGGAGCCCTAAGTGCTCTTAGGGTTATGATGTGATCAATAATCCTATTGATTATGTTGTTGATCAAAATCGCGTGTGATTTTAAACTTGGTTTAAAAGAATGCTGTTCAATTTTCTGCATTGGATCATAGAAGTCCCTCCTTTGTTAACGCTGCAAAGATTCTCAAAGGAGTTTTGAAAATATTGTTGAAAACATAACAGATGTACAATGTTAACTAAATGCAACAATTTCTATCACAATTAACATAGAATACAAATATAGACGAATGTACGAATAGCAAAACAACTTCTGTTGTATGGGTTCTCTCTCTTTCTCTCTTTGTTGATCGCAACATGTTGTTTTTATTGTTTGTCGGAGTGGCAGACACGAAGGTGCCGAAATGATTAAACATAAACAAAATAGATAAATTTTTTCAATGACACTGCACTGACCTCACATGACCAGAAATATTTTTGAAGATGTAATCAAATTCATCACATATATTCTAATTATTTTCTTTGTGTTCAGCAGTTTCAGTCTCAAGTATCTCAAATTGATAAGAATTGATGTATCGTTTTATGCATTTTCTTCCAAAAAAGCAAGAAAATGTGCAAAATGAGAATTACAGTGACGAGTGTCATGTGGTTATGTGGGGATAGATACAGAGACGCTGAACATTGAATGAACGCGTTGCTGTGCCAAAAAGACTTAGAGTATACCTGCGATGTAAACTGCAAAGTTGGTTTTGCATTCTATTGCAAATGTATGGGAGGAACTCTGCGAAAAGATTTTTGGCTGAACTGCACTTATGATATGAACCGAAATGAAATGAATCAAAATGAAATGATGATTTTCTTTCATTTCATTTCATTTCATATCATAGGTGTGATTCAGCCAATAAAGCGATATATCCCGCCTTTTATTTTTTTTTTATTCGTAAATATTGAACTAAAGCTCGTAACTTCCTACAAGTCTTAGTTTAGTTGGGTCTTGTTACTAAGAACTGAGTGCTGTATGCACATTATTAGCTTGTACCAAAAATATTAACAATATTAACCATAAACCCTCTCATCGGAATGAAGAGAGTTCCTTAGCAAGCCTTTGACCATTATTTTGTGCAATAGGTAATAACCGTTGTTTACACGTAGATTAAGATATCATTTTCTCAATGATAAGAGTACTAATTTCTCCTTTTGTTATTGTTATATCATCATGCTGTTGGCATTGCTACCATGGTATTGATATGCGCGGCAAAGTAATTATGATTTTCATGTATGAAGGCCGGTATAAATGCGGTTGGGCTTGATGAGTAAAAATTTCGTGATTTAACCCACTTGTATATATTTGTCCTATTTGTGCACATGATAGAATTGTATGATTGGTAATAAGATTGGACATTGTAATAAAAGACACCCAAAGAACGCAAGCCAAAAGAGACCAAAAATCAATTCTTAGCCCAAAGCCGTCCATGTTGTCCGTGATGTCAGCAAATGTGGTTAAATAAACATGACAACGTGAACATGTTTACGAATTAATATGCATATATACAAATATGTATTTGTATATATGTTATATATATCATATATCTATATACAGTATATGAACAGATACAATATATATATGTATATGTATATATATATATATGTATAATATATATATATATTGTTATATAGTAATATATGTTTATGACGTGTGTGTGTGTGCGTGTGTGCAGAGTTCGATGGCAAAATTAATTGACTCTATTCTTGTCAAGTTCAGATGTTTGCAATTAAAGCTGCTAAAAAAACAAAGGAAATGATAAGAAAATAATTATTGTAGGCCATATATTCTCAATCATAACTTCAAGAATATTCCTTTTTATGTGACAAGTGAGTTACCAAGGTTTCGTTTTGCTCTATCTGATGATGGACTTACTTTAAAATGCTTAGAAGTAATGCTTAGCCCATTTTGCAATCAAACTTTCATACGTACACATAAATAATGTATGTAAATGTGTGTGTATGTGTGTGTGTGTGTGTGTGTGTGTGCGCGCGCACTGGCATCAGTTTGTCTCGGTTAGGTGTCTACCGTAAATAACACACCCGATAATTCAGATACATACAATAGAAATAATACATATTTGGGGGAAAAGTATTTGCCTTTGGTTGGTATACAGACCGAAACACCCATTTTGAGAAAATAATGATTTTAGACAATCAAAACATCTGATTAATGACAGAGAAAAAATGGAAATACTGTATTAACAAAGACGGTAATGATAGTACATTAACAATTATTATGCACTTCATTTCGAAATCTTTGCAACGGCCAATAAAACATTATTAGGGACAATAAGCTTTACCCCTCACTAGTTTGTTATCAGCCGTTGTCGCGGTTGTGATCAGGTGGTAATGCCGACCAGAGCGTTCATGATACATATACATTTAGGATACACCAGGGAGGTGGAAGAGAGATCTTAAATCTCCCTGATGGATACACCCTACAGAGGGAGAAATAGGAATAAACCAACGGACCGAACGAAATCGACGAAATTCGGTGTTCTTAATACCGGACATTCTTTTCAAGGCTGAACAACACACAACGCCCCCTGCAGTAACGAAAATTAAAGGCAAGAAGACGAGATCTCATCTCGCCTGGCGGCTTAATGATCCCTATCAAGGGTGAAGGTCGAGTTGGTAAGGTCTCCCTTCTCGCCTTCTTGCCTTCTTTGACCCGAGAAGTCGAACAGTCGAGAGTTCAGACTCTTCAGACTCCTCGGCTTCTCAGACCCAAAACCGGCTGGTTCACTGATCTCTAAAGGAGGTACAAATGTATCTGGATATCCCACAGGCCCTTACACTGTTACAGCCGCTTTGAAGCCACGGCGCCGCCATCTTACCACGCGCATCGCACTCGAGTCATCACATGACGGTGACAGTCTCTACTGGAAAATGCGTGTATGCAAATCCCCATACCGTATGTCCCCCCCCCCCCCCCCCAAAAAAAAAAAAATACAACGGAACCCTCCGCAATGACAACTTTAAAAATAGAGAATCAATCCAAATACAATTTCAGGGTACGAAACTATGACTTATTACCCACATCTTACAGAAAATCCCATTCAATTTGCTTCAGTGGTCAAAGAGAAATGAGGATATTTTTTGCAGAGCATGTCAGGAATCACTGTTCTGTCCATTGTGTTCAGACATGCAGTTCCAAGAGCATCCAAGTGGTAAACTTGGAAGAATCACATCAACGACATGCTTTACAACGATTCGCATTTCTCTGTGACCACTTAACCAAATTGAATGGGGTTTTCTGCGAAATGTAGGTAAGATGACGTTATATATTTTAGACCCTGAAATAGCATACAGACAGTCAATCACACTGAAGTTACTAATGCAAAAAATCCGATGGTATTGGGGAGGGGGGGGGGGGGCATACTGTAGAGTTGTGTGCCTGGTATTTAACAGACGGCGGCGCCACCACGGCTTCACTTTCTTGTACAGCGCAAATGTTCCAATGAGATATCCAGATACCTCCAACAGAGATCAGTGGGCTGGTTCACTGGTCTCGATATGTCATCTTCTCGGTGACATGATCCCGTTGACTATTCGAAGAGGCCCCCTTGAAGATCAGCGTAAAACACTGATATGTAAACGTTCCCTATGAGGGTATAACGAAAACGTGCGGTATTACCGCAAATCTAATCGAGTTGACCCGTTCCATATGGGAGCCTGGTGGCTTGTCTATGGGGATTTCAGAATTCAGTATGGAACAGGTTAACTCAAAAACTAGGCTCTCGTTTTCGTTCCACGTCTATGATTTTTTTTTGTTGGGTGTTGGTTTTTTGGAGGGGGAATGCAGCTGAGAATATTCCGGCTATGCTACCTCTTGTTGTTGTTGTGGGTTTTTTTTCTCTCTTCTCTCTGAGGCTCCTCGTACACTTTGAAAACATCAATATAATAGCAAGACACGAATGGATTGTTTAAAGACAACAAGTTGATATGAATTTACAAGGGAAAGATGAGAAAGAGATTTCCTGCCGACCTGATTTAAGGATCATGCCGTGAAGGAATAGATTTGTTGTCTCAGTGAATTATGGTTGATGATAAAAGAGGCATTCCTTTCTTTGGGACTTCCCCCTTTATTCCCGGTGTAATTTTCACGTGATGGCGTACAAGCTTTGCAAGCATCTATCTCTGATATCTGTCCCCGGATATCTGCATTACCCTAAACTAATTGAAACGACTTCTCGGCAATCGATCAGCTCATTTCCATATTTGTCAGGTATAGACACAATAATGTTTGCGGTCCTGTGCGATAAACTCTGACCTAAGATAATACTGTTATCTTGTCATATCTTGAACCTTGGACAAGCCGTACGGCATTATGCAAACAGAATATAAACTGCGTGTCCGGTTTCGTTCGAAGAGTAATTAGACATTAGTCTACAGTATCTTCCATTGCGCACGCACAAAATGCTTTGGTATTCAAGGTGGAGTTATTCAAGTGAGCGTTGCAATACAAACCTACAGCCTTCTCTGCCTTCACACGTTTCTTTTAATTTTCTGTTTCTCACAGAAGAGACAATATAATAAAGGGAACAATATTGTGATACAGCGCTTCTCTGAGCAATGTCGACGAGCTGGAGGTGACATCTGGTAAGGCAAGATTGATATGACCTCAATATTTTCAGATGCTGTAACAAATTATTCACGATTTCAATCCATACTCGTTTCGTTGATGGACAGTCGACTTGTTTTTGAAAGGGTTTGGCGTGTGCGTGTGTGTGTGTGTGGGGGGGGGGGGGGGGAGGGGAGGGTAACTCGAACCAAGCTCGAAAAGTTGTCAAGAGATTATCAATTACCATTTATCTCTACCAGCAACGCCGTTAGATGTCTGTCTTCTAGCAGATTTGACCGTTGTTCACAATGTATGTATAGTGTACGTCATTCCAGGGCTGTTGTTTTTTTATATTTTTGTGTTTGTTTTACGTCAGATGACATGAAATCAACCACTGTCGTATCATTATGTCTATCGACAGCACAGCTATCAGGAACTAAGTATGGAATGAAGAACGACGAGAAATTTCTCGGAAACATAATCTGTTCTTAACTATTAATACCTCCGTCTCTAACACCTGATCAGAGCTCACCAGACAAAAATGGCGACAACGTATTGTCCTTTAATGCGGACTGTTACAGACCCTAATCTCGACCATTGTCTACACTCTTTGGCGCTGTAGATTATGGTGTAGAGATCAGCGGATGTTACACCATCCAACTTCAAGAATAAATGGGGCTTCGCCATGATCAAACGCAAATCGGATTTTCTTGGAATAACGCACAGATGTCTAGTCACAATTGATGTTGTAAATTGAGGTGGGATACGGAAAGGGAGCTTGATTGTCAGTCCATTGCTTCAAATAATTGATGTTTGACCTTATTCAGCCTTGCGGCAGCAATTCATTAGGCCAGGAAATTTGCGGTGCGCAATGACTCAAATTACAGAAACATATTTCACATAATTATATGATTATCAAAGTATCATTAGGTTAATTATTTCTACCAATACTTCTTTCTCAGTCACACATATCCACCATACCTTGATGGTACGACTTGGGCGTTGGGCTTATATAATTGTTCTTCCAAAGTAGGTTTTCTGTGTTTTTATAGAAATAGGGGGTAGTTCATGAGTAGCAGTGAGTAGTCCTAAGCAGACGCCATAACAAGGTTAAGACATATAAGCCACACAGGCATAAATAGTAGCATAAAAGATTTGGCACGATCATGAAACATTCATCAGAAGACACCTTATAGACCAATGACACACGGGAATTTACAAAACACACACACACACACACACACACACACAAACACATTTTAAGTCCCTCATTGGTGCCTTGAACTTAAGTGTATAGGGTGCCTACCCTGAATTTCTATTTTCGATGATATCGGACAAGAATAGATCTATTGCAGAGAATCCTTGACATTAAAGTCAATCCTTTACTGTACCGGCAGTCCTGAATAATCTAGCAACCAGAGTCCTATCATACTAGAGCCTGTTGTACACAGAGTTTAATAAGGGAAAACATGGGAAATCATACAATCACTGGTGATACTGTTTTGTTCTTATTATCTGTAGGTCTCACGGATTCAAGAAATAGGGGTCCTGATATTAAAGAAACAATTTTTGGACGGCAGCCGCTAAGTTCGATCTCAAGATGTCGTCCCTCAACGGCATCCTGTGTGTCGGGGTCTTTGTCAGCATGTGCCTTCTATTCAACTCATCCTCTGTGACAGCCTTCTATCTTATCTCGGAACTCAATGTCACTAACATCGGTACGACCACCTTCACCCTCGAGTGGGCCTGGGACTACTTGGAGGACGGCGATGAGGGAGAACCCGCTGGTTTCAACATCTCCACCTACACTGTAGGTTCCTTCAGGACATTGCTTGAGAGAGTAGAAGTGAACGGTACTGCGAACAGTTATACAGTCAAGGACACTGAGCCTTGGACGCGCTATGAGAGCTGCATTATACCCATCATGAACGAAACTATGCTCATCATCACGAACGAAACTACAGAGTTATACATTTTGTTTGAAAACTGTACCAACATTTTGACACTGTACGACCCATGGACTACTAAGTCTCAATTTGCTGTTGTCTGCACACTCTGGCTCGTATTCGCCCTCCTTGTTGCGAGGATCATCGAGTTCATTTGGCCCCGGGCGGAGAAGCGAACCTTCTCCCTGGACGCCCTGGATGAAAGCGACGATGGGCAGGCGGACTTGGCGAAGAAAGACGACGCGGGAATCCACAACTTTGGGTTCATCCGGAGCGACGAAGAGGGCAGCATTGCAGAAGACTGGAACGCCGCCGCCATTGCAGCACTCAAACGCCCAGACGATAAGCCGGTGGCGGACCAGGACGATATCCTCACGGAGCTGCAGAAGTTATCCGGGAATGCCATCCCGGACGAGGAGGAGCATGAAGACAACAACAACCAACAACCTCAACTCGCCGACAACGAAGACATTGCGAATTCAGTATACCAAGAAATACCGGCTTCTGAGACTCTTTATGCGAACGTCCCGCACGAGGAATCCGTACGAGCTGGTAGCGGACGGGTCGACGAGTCCCACTATGATGACGCCGCCGGCTATGACTGGCGGGAAAATGAGACTGGTGAGGACATACGTGCTAATCAACCATCACGCCACGTTGATCAATATGAACCGTACAATGATAATCAGAATCGAGAAGTTATCATGGAGGAGATGGATCTTGATGACTTGGCAAATTACTTCTAATCTTTCCTCTCTCTCTCTCTCTCTCTCTCTCTCTCTCTCTCTCTCTCTCTCTTTGTGTATTATAGTTTAACTCATTACTGTTCAGTAGGCCATCCGGTTCTTCTTTTTCTCTTCTCATCTCCTTCTTCTTCTTCTTCTCTTCTCCTCCTCCTCCTCCTCTTCTTCTTCTTCTTCCGCTACTGTACATTCCTTTTTGTAGAGTATTGTCGTACATTGGTGATGTCGCGAATCACGAGAAATTGGGTGCAGAATAACACGAACTAAACTAAGTGCAAGTATAAAGCATCTCCACTGAATAAGGCCAATGAAGGACAGGTGGTGGGGCTGGGCGTCTCCGGAAAGATCAAGAGTCAATCGACTGAGCCGAAACCACTGTTGTGGGTGAAGCATTCCACAGGCAGATGACGCCAGGAAAGAAGTTGTGCTGGTAGGAGATGATTCCGCAGTGTTGTTGTTTCAACTAAAGGTGATGTCCTCTGGTTTGGTCGGAAGAAAGGTAGTGCAGCTGGAATAGCGATAAATCCACGGACAATTTTGTACAACATGGTGACCCTGCTGTGGGCTCGTCGTTCATGAAGAGACTGCCATCGCATATCTTTTAGCATTTTTATGTCACACTTCAACGCGATGCCCTAAGCATCATCTTTATGACGTCATTTAAAAAGATTTGACTTTCACATGTACAGTAATATACGTGTTCGAATAATTTGCAGTTTGTTGATATCACTGCAGATGCAATGGTAGCTTATTTCATGCGTCAAAAGTGACGCTATTGATCCTTAAATTTTCAATAAAATACTTTGTTTGATTACTGATTGCTTTAATGCTTTGCTTTTTTTAAGGCAGTGTAAAGTCTATTTGTAACAAGAATTTGATGTACATTGTAGGGTCTACGTATAAACAATTGTAAAATCAATTTAGATCTAAATTATTCATGAAATCCATAGGTGCTTGACTGATGAAAATTCAATGTGGAATGAACAAATTTGATGCTATATGTGTAAAAAAAAAACGTAAGGCAATTGCTGCTATGAAAAAGATTAACCACATCCCACCTTCAGAACTTTTGTTAGACTTGACAATCTTTGATCTCGCCACGTAGGCCCTACACAGTTTAATACTTGTTGCGATGTAATATGACTTTGTTTGGGGGTGAACTGTGCATCGTGTTATTTCATAACTGGATTTTAATTCTTCAGAAGTGTGCTCGTACATTTTGTAATGAGAAAAGTCTCCCAAAACCTACATGTATTATAAAAGCAATATGATTCTTTGTCTACATTCAAGATAAAACATTGACCAAGCATAACATATTGTACATTTACAGTGTATTTACTTGTAATCCAGTCTTCCTGCAATCAGTCTATACAATGTATCATAACTGCTGGTATATATCAAGTCATTTTCTTTGCGTTGTTTTGTTTAGTTTTATTTCACTTTTCGACATAACCGTGACATTCTTGTATTCTATCGGGGAGCAGCCTTGTCAGGTCAATGACCTTTGCATCCTCCTCCACACGTATAAAATGTATATGTATGTGATTAAATCACGAAATCAATAAATAAAAGAATAACGTCAATAAACAAAAGATATAACCCTCAGGAGTATTCTTTAGGGTGTTACTACTCTAAGGGATATGGAAACAAAAGATTAAAGATCATAGTCATTTATTACCTATTTTGTTACACTTTGGCTCCACCCTGTCCCACTGGGGCAGTGGCATTACTACAGTGTAGTTTGAACAGCAAATAAAAAAAAAAATTCACATGCATTCAGGCAATGTATACTCAAAAGTTTCTGAAATTTCACAATTCTTGTCTCATATCACAGCTTCATTCAATGAAAATACAAATACCACAAGATATCATCGATGTGATATTTTACAGATTTCAAGCTTTCATTTTATTGGTGTCAAGAACTTTACATTACAGACGGAAGACATTGCCACCGGACATGTGTGTCATGACAGGAAAATCTTTGTCATAATTCTTAATTTTTCTGCATCCTTATAATGATAATGATAATAAAAAAATAATAATAACAATAGTAATGATAATAATAAAAATAAAATAATACTATGCACACACACACACACATGTGTATATATATATATATATATATATATATATATATATATATATATATATATATATATAATAATAATAATAATAACAATAGTAACAATTATAATAGAAACAACAACAACATTAGCATTTGTCTTCAAGAAGGTCCTGCCATTATGATTACCTCAGCATTGCTAAGTACCCAATATTACATCAGGGCCACGACACATCATTCATATGTAAAAACATCTCGTCCAGGGATGTCTTTAGCATGTGGTGGGATTTGAACTTGGGACCTTCAATTTAAAGAGGATTCATGCACTATACCACAGTACATCCCTATTGTGTAATATACATTAGACATTGTTTAAAAAGTCAAGCATCTGAGATACTGTCTTCTTATTCACTATCTTAAACTCTTCTTTTTTTCGTTTTGTCTGACTCAAAACATACATATTCAAGCAGTTGGATACTGAATCTAAAATGAAAGAGGTACATTATTGCCAATGTGTGAAAATGAAGAAAAACTACTCAAAACACACTTTCCCATTGATGTTGTGATCCCAAACTAAAGGATAATGTAGAATAAGGATAGCTCTTTCAGAAAATATGAAAAACTCAAGATTGACTAGGTTGACCCATTTCACCTTTTTTGAGTCCTCACGTAAAATCAAGTGGTGGGACTTTTTGTTCGTTTTGTGATGCACGGTCACATTTCATTTTTAGAACACATCAAGCAGAAAGTCTATTAACCATTGAGGACGTACTGATTTTGTTACAGCACACATTTCCCATAGACTCCTGCCAGAGTATACTCCAGACAAGTCTTCAACAGTCTAACTCAATTATTTTTTAACCTTTGTAATTTCTCTCCAGAGATGACTTTCCACATTAAGGTTGTAAACTTCACATGATTTATGGCCTCCTAAAGAAGCTTGATGAGTCTGGGTCATTAGCAGTCACATCATCAAAGAACTGAAACCTTCACTTTAATGGGTGGATTCACAAATGGCACTTTGGATGGCTTACAGTGTTAATCATGACAATGCATTTCAAATCCACTGTGTCAGATGTAGGTTCTTACAACGCATGTTTACGCTCAAAGGGCTAAATCTGAGCTGTCACGATGAAAGTCTAGCACAAAGGTGCTTTAACGTCATCCTGCCGATTTCAGTAGTTTTCATTAGTTTTGTATCACCAATTATCAAAGTTCTGCTCCTACATTATTGAGCAAAAATTAGCTAAAACAAAAACAAAACATGAAAAACAATACTAAACAAAACAAAAATGACAAACAAAACCAATCTTTAAAAAGAACTGAAAAAAAACCCAAACAAACTTGGGAGTACAGGATGAGCTGATGAAGCGTCCAGGGTCGGACGTGAAACTGTTCTCGGAATTAAAGCAGCAAGTCCAGATGAATTGATCTAATTTTGTACCTTTATCCTGCAGAGAATATCATAACATTATCTATAAGATGGAATGGCTGTCAGATCAATTTTGTAACATACCTTGGCAATTGCAAATCTATGTGTTGCGACCACAAGTAAAAGTCTACATGCTGTTCTTTCTCCAGAAACATAGCCTACCTTTATTTGGAGCCAAACTCTGAACCCATTGTACATCTGTCATGTATGTGGATTTCTCACAGATAACTTTAAATAGAATACTTGCATTGAATCGTGATTTACAATATACCCTTAACCTTTGTCATGCGCTGGAATAACAAACATGCAAAGTCCACAGTTAAAGCAAACTCAATGTGTACATAGAATGTCAGGGACGTCTATTGATACCAGACAAAAAGCACACAAAAGAATGTTTGAAATTCTCTGTTCTCAAGTTAGATGCAAGCAGCTTTTGTTGGGAGTTGATGCACCGTCAAACATCTCTGTCCCCTGTAGGTTGCTCATTCAATGTAAGCAGAGACGGCATTTTTAAAGGCACAATCGTGGGATACATTTTTATATCTAGTTTCACTTGCTCTTCTTCTTCTGCATCTGACCCATGAGTTTGTAGACTTCTCGCTTTGCCTTCTTCTGCCTTTCTTGCCTCTGGGCTTCCATGACAGACATCTATAAGACGAGTGAATAGAAATAATAGTCACAGCTTCTGCTCATAGCACTTAAAGGGTAAATCCAGTCCACACATAAGTTAGTCTGATAAGAAAGAGTAAATTACAGTTAAACTCGCCTAAGTCGATGTCGCATATGTCGAATAATCGCGCAAGTCGATGATTTTAAAAAGTCCTGATTTTTCCCCATTGACTTACGTGTATTAATTCATTCACAAGTCGAATTTTGTAAGTCGAATACTCGCCTAAGTCGATGAAATTCCAAGAACACTTTCACGGAAAAACCATTGAATTCACTGTGCCTAAGTCGAATAAGATTTTATTGTGTAATAAACCACTGTCAAAATCAGGAGACGCCAGTTTTTGTTTACATAGGACCTAGCCCGACCAGACAGGTGACAAAAAAAATGATCTAAAGTGTCAAAATTCAAAGCGATCGCATGCGATCGTTGAACTCTCTTCGTGTTTGGAGGTCCGCTGGTACAAGTTGTACAGCCCTGTCACGCTACGTACGTACAGCGACTGGGTTGTGTATATAGTTGTGCGTACAGCGACTGGGCTGTGTATAGTCTGTGTATGTTTGCAGTCTGCGCTGTGCAGTGGAATGGTATGGATGAAGCTGCTGAGTTTTCAAAGCGGAAAGTAGGGGGAAAGTTACGGGCACAGGTAAATCAGAATTACACCTCTACACGCATTTCAAGCCACGGTATGGTAAACTGGAATCAATCACTGCGCAAATATGGTTCATATTCACTTCCCCAAGGTTTAACAAGGGTGTAAAGTAATCGGACCTGTGCCAATACTAATGCACTGTCCATGCAAAGTTAGCCACGGCCCTGCCGGGCGACCTGTGCTGCGGCGCACCTCTCAGCTCTCGGCTCCAGAGTAGACAAGATACATGTACATTATACATAATGTACGTGTGGTGTAACTTTAAGTCGATTTTTTTTCGACTTACGCACAAGCCGAAAATCGCCTAAGTCGATGTGTTTTGCTCAGTCCCGAGAAGATCGACTTATGTGAGTTTAACTGTATTATGAGTTCAACAGTAAAAGTCTGATCAAAATCGGGTGAAAAATAAGGAAATTATGACATTTTGAAGATTCGCTAATTTTTCAGGAAACAGTTCTTGAATGGTCAATATGAATATGCAAATGGCAAAGTGAGCATGTCATACCCTCACAACTTGCCATGGAGTTTGTACACATACAATTTTGAAATTTCCAGTGTTTCATTCAAACGTAATTATGCCCGAGGCTCAAATCCTGGTATATCCAATTGTTCACTATTCTGACGTTATTCAATCAGGAATAATATCATGTTTTAGATTTCAATGACATAAACATTGATTTTGCATCATTTCTTGTACAGGATCAATGGAAAACTGTGAGGTTATGACATGGTTAGCTCACTCATTTGCATATTCATATCCACTGTACAAGAACTGTTTTGCAGAAAATAGCAAAACTTCAAAATGTCATAACTTCCTTATTTTTCATCCAATTTCAGTCAATTTTTCCCATTGAACTTGTAAGATTTTACTCTTTTTATCAGACTAACTTATATTTGAACTGGATTTCCCCTTTAAGGACTTGGTAGAATGGGGATACCATGGAGTGGGACAGCTGACCCTACTCGGATACATTATTGAGAATCCCCGTAACAAATCATATACAGTTTTATCAATGATCTTGTATTTATGTACACACACAGCCAAAGAATCTCAAATGAAGTCGAGTGTTACTGATGAATGTACGCTTCCATGAACATATTTGCTGACATTTTAAAACATTTTACAGTGAGTCCATCATCAGCTAAAGCAAAATAAATCTTTTTCAGTGATACCTCACTTGTTCCATAACAAGGAACATTCTTGAAGTTATGATTACACGTAGTCCACATCTTTCTTACATGTTTTTGTTTTGTTTTTGTTTTTTTGTTTGTTTTTAGCAGCTTTGATTGTAAATATTCCAAATTACCAAGAAATGGAGTTCACTCGTTCTGCAATTAAACTCTTCATTTCTATGTAAAACAAACAAGCACCATGACCACTCCAATGACACTATATCCACTGACAAAGAAAAAGAAACCCAAACAAACTTCAAGAAAAATAGCGAAAAAGTCCAACACACCTTTTTCCTGTGCACTTCCACTCTGGACACCATGGCCTGTCGTTCCCTTCTCTGCTTTTCCTTGTACAGTGTGCCCAGTTGATTCATCAGCTCCACAACCTGTGAGAAGGGAACAAGAGTGGTGAGAAGCATGAGAACCCTGATGATCCTGGATGATCAACATTACTCCATGCATCATTTTTTTTTTCTAATACACATCTCCTCACTTTTATCACCTGTGTTATTTAGGGGAAAGAAGGAATTATTTGTACTAGCTATCAAAAACGGACTCTATAAGGGAGCAATCCCGAAACCTAGGTACATGTGTATGTACAAGAATGTTGTCTTAAATGACTTGTGTACTGATAATAGGCAAAATCAAAATGGTTTCATTATATAGACAGGTACTGTAATACTTTCACACAAGTAATTACGTGTAGTAGACTGAGGAACACACATTTTTTGTGTTTATAATTCCAAGGATTCAAGACATTACTCAGTGGTATTAAATGTATAATACTGTGACAAATAGAAATATTTCTGTGCTTCTATTTTCGTGCTAGTTTCTGCTTGCATGAAATGCACGAAAATTTCCACAGCATGAAAATTTCCACTTTTACGGTATCCTCTTCAGCATCAACATTTCTCTCCCAAAATAGCTCTGCTATGACTGATCTGAGTTTTGCCAAAGACCTCCATATTCATACCTAGTTCAAACGAGACATGGTGGGGGAAAAAAAATCTTGTAGAGGGATGAATGCATGGGCTAGGATTTGAAGGTAGAGTATCATGTAAACAGACCGATGCCCTGTCCACTACAAAATAGTGCTGCTACATGATAAAAACTTGATATACTGAGTCATTTTGATATTGAGACATGATTATTTACTGAAGTTTTTCCAAAAATTGAGTAGGGAATAATTGAGCAAAAGCAGAAATCCTAATCTTTCTGACTGAAAAATAGGGATGATTTGGCTCAAAACCGGGAAAGAAAGAGTAGTTCCCATAAGAGTGTGTAGTCAAATTATCAAGAAAAATATTAAAATCCTACTGAAAAAAAAGAGAGCTTAGAATGGTTAAAATCTAGATTCTTTCATTCAAATTTAGAATGGTTGGGAGGTCTGTGAAAGGGAATGAAGCAAAAATGGATCACAAAGATTGCTATCCTTAGCTTCACTTTACCACTGGGATGCTTTACTACACCTCTGCACTCGACAAACAACCCCCTGTCATAGTCCTGTACTGACCTTCCGTTCATGGGGCTCCCTGATCACGGCCCGCGCCCCTCGTATCGAAGTCTTGCCCTGTTTGCCCCTCCTGATGGTCTTCTGGAGTCCCACCTGCTTACACCTCTCCTTGAAAGGTAGCTCTTTTTGCAATCCCTTAGGGACCACCAGTCGATTGAAACGCCTCGTCTTCCTCTCAATCGTCTGGATGAAGAACACAAACATCCAAAACAGAATAATTCTCCCTATCACATATAACTGTAAAAACTAAAAACAGCAGCAGCATTATTCAATTTCTGTAACAATGTGTTGACAACATTGTGGGGGTGCACAGTGTGAGGTCTGTTTGATCATACATGAAAAACTTAGATTTATTTCTAAACTACCATAGTTTTGTAGATTTTCTAAGCAATTGTTACATGTTGGGAAAAGAAATATGAAGCTATAAGCACTGAGAGTGCATTTCTGTTGTGAAGAGACAACATTTTAGTCATGGTAAAGAGGGGAAAACTAAATGTAATATAATGCTCTGCCCATGCTTGTTGCACAGTAACTCCACATAACCGGAAATGCAGAAGTTGACACCAAAAGTGTGACCACACTTGAGCTCCGCGTGTTGAATGTGGGTGTGTAAGATCACCTCATTCATTCTGGACATAGCATATGACCAGCATATGGACAAGACCGCAAACAAAAACATGTTTACATTTATATACTTTAGAGAGAATCAGGCACAAAGTTCCAATCAGAGTCATTGATACCATCTCTGATGAGTATCCTAATGAGGGAAAAGATTCAATATCACATTGGTGCCTAAACAATAAAACTATCTTTCTTCTTTTTATCAGAATTGTGGGATGGATCAGTTGACCTGCCTTAGCTTTCATCAAATGAACTGAATGCTCCTTATACACTCGGCAAAAAACGAAAGTGAACACTTTTTGAAGTTCATCTTTCTCATAGACTATTTGACTAATAATGGTGTTTTATATACCATGTTAAAGGCAATTAAATTGGCCATCAACCTAGCAGGTCAATTAAAAGGGAAACTTTATGCATGATTGAACACATTTGCTTTTCTCTTCCAAGGCACATAAGTAAAAATTGCAAAAATTGACAAGTTGTTATTCAAGCGTGTATGCTCTTCCATATAACAATGACAACAAAAGACAAATTCAATACAATAAAATTCCAAATTGATTCATAAATATCAACCCAAGATCTCTATAATGTCTTTGTAACCCTCCAAAGATAAAGGCAAAAAGTAATGGAGGAAATTGAAGAATCTTCAGTCAAATCCATAGTCAAAAGACATAAGAGAAAAATTAATGGTAACAAAGAAGGTTAAATTTGAAACATTATTCCAAATTAAGAAAATTTGAAATAATATTTGGTGCTTGAATTTGTCTCATGCATTCATAAATTCCTTAATTAAAAGGTGAAATGAAGAAATTCTGTCGATTTCATCATCTTTGCGGCTTACTTCTTATGTCAGTCAACGTTTGAATTGATAGAAAATTCTTACGTTCCACCTTCAGTTTCCCCACTTTGTATTTGTTTTAGAATATAAATAGAAACGAGGGAACGGAAACTTATTTCTGCTGTTTCATTCATATCTGTCATTGTGTTGTTAAATTGGTCTTTTGTTATTATTGCTATCTTGGAGGACATTTGTGACCGTGCACCTCAAAACGAACATAAAGTCGCACACATTGATTTTGCGTGAGGACTGAAAATAAGTGAAATGGGTCAACCTAGCCGAACTTAACTTATTTATATTTTCTGAAAGAGCGGGTCTTCCTTTACATCATGCTAAAATTTGGTATCATAAAACGGGCAGGAAAGTATGTTTTTTTAAGCAGTTTATCTCGAACATTTTTGGTAGAATAGTGTGATTAGGTGTGTCTTTAGAATCCCTTTTTCATTTCTGAAAAACCTTGTCCACACTCTTCACTTTCAACTCGAATAACTTTTGAAAGGATAGTGCTACTGCTTTGAAAGTTGGCATTAATTATGGACAGAATGTGTTAATGAGGCATGCTTAATTTCAGTTTAATTTGATAATCCTTTCATTGTTGTTACTCTGGTGGTTTACTTCCTGTTTTTTGTCCCATTCATCGCACAGCCAGCACGGTTTGGTAAAGATTACGCACTTGAATAGACATTGTACTTTAGAGCCTCTTTTCTCAGTTCACACTTTTTAGGTGATACGCTATCAGCGTATCACCTATTGTGATTGTCAAAATCTCTCTTTATTTCTTTTTATTCTTCTTTCTTTCTGGACAATTTTGTGTCATCAATATCTCAAGAATGACATTACGGAATAACATGACATTTTCAGGGAACATGTCTCATGACAATATCTAGCCACAATAAGGTTTTCATGACAGTAACATATCTATGACGTCGTCTAGGCGCCATTTTGTGATTTTTGGACCATGTTACATGATCGATCATAACTTCATAACTAAAGGTCATTTCTGTATCATTTTTTGTGGACATAAAGTTCAGGTCACGTTCTATCTTACTTCTTTTGATGCTAATTACCTAGGACATCATTAAGTGCGCGTAAGCGCGCGTCAAAATTTTAAAAGGCTCAAAACAACTTTCCAATGGGAAATCTCGAAGTTTCAGACAATTTTATGCGTTTCAAACAATTTTGCGCGTGCGCGTCCGTCCGCGCATTTTCGCGCGCACAGCGCGTCAGCAACATGAAAATACACTTTTTTTGACAGATTTGGATTCCTGATACTTTGAGCAACAATATCCATTGATTTCTAATCGATTCCTACAAATAACAAAGCAATGCACTTGCGTCAAAGTTCAAATTTCGCGTGCGCGTCTATGTGCAAATATAGTGAAAAAACATGTCTTTGTTTATTTCGCCATAGCTCTTTAAAACGTCAGGTGACCCTATGTTTTTATTGCATATTACAAAAGCATATAAATTGGACATGACGTTTCAAGTATCATTATTTCCATAATTACATTATGACGTCATCATATCGTCATCTGAAATCAAAAAAGTGGAATTAATTTTTTTGAGGTACTGTTTCTGACATTCATTTGCTCGTATCTCTGTTGTTTAAGCTCAATATTATCCCAAATTCAGATATGTTGTACTTTGAACATTTGCCTTTCAAGTCCATGTCATGGTTTTGAAATTTGATGACGTCATCATGCTTTAAATTGTGTTTAAAGGTAAAGATGCAAAATCGGACAAGTTTACGTGTTATGTCTATGGGAGGTGATTTTTTTAGAAACCATGCATTGACTTGACAACGTTTAAGCACCTTTATCTCAGCTGATTTTGCTTCATTTCCTCTGAAACTTATTTATGTTGTAGCTGTGACAATAAGCTGCAGTAATCATGCATTTTATTCTTTGAAATCTCCTCATGAGGTTGACAATTTTGCAATTTAAAACTGAAAATGAGAATGGAATGCGGACCAAACGATTCCTGATTCATCTTTCACGTACATAAGCTTACGTTCCTCTAATTTTCTCGTCGAGACGTATGGTCGAGTGGTTAGAGGCGTCGTCTTAGAAACGTGAGGTTGCACACGTACGGGTTCGATCCTCACAAGAGCACGAAAGAAAATAATATATTTTTTTTACTTTTTTTCTTCAATAGAGTACTACACCTTCGTCCATGTAGAAATCACGTTTGCATGTAAACACACCTATACGCACACACTCACACAGTATACCTTTGTTTTGCGTTGGAGACTGCATTACTTCGACTGCTGCAAAATTATAGTTTTGCAGGTTGGGCTTTTCAAACTGATATAGTATACTGTCACAACATGAAATTTGTTCATATTAATTCAGTAACACAATGTAGTCGTGGTTACTTTGTGCTGATTTATACATGTAACAAGCTATACATTGTAAAAAAGGTATTCAGTCTTCTGTATTGATGATTATTTGTCAATTAGTGGTTTTTGTGGAGTTTCAGATAGTGATAAAAAGTATGGATGATAAGTGCAGCGATAATTCCTATAGTTAGTTCAAAGCTGTGTTACAGATGTTTGATACATACATTTAGCATTGTGTGTGTGTATATACGTGTGTATACAGGTTGGCCATATGACACATGCTAGACAATTACTCTTAATTGATTAGCAAACGTGATCAGCTATGGAACTGAATATGGTACTAATGTATGATGTTAATGATTCTGATTAAACTGTGACGAGTTTAAAGGGATAGCGTAACTGTGTGTAAAAATAAGGCAATTATAAGGATATTTTAGGGCAATTTGATAACCATGCCTATAATAATTTCATACAGGTACTAATGCCTGCCTCATATTCAAATGATAGATCGTCATGTCAATAGCAAACTGACAACGTACGATGAATGTGTTATATATTGAACAACTGTCTTTCAAGTCCATAACGTTCCCCATATTTTCCCGTCGAGACGTGTCGCCGAGTGGTTAAAGGCGACGTCTCAGAGACGTGAGGTTGCGGGTTCGAACCCCACAAGATCACGAAACAAAATAATTAGCTACTTTACTGTTTTTTTTTCTTCAATTTTGTATTACATATTCGTCCATGTAGAAATCACGTTCGTATATAAACGCACCTATACACACACACAGACACACACACACGCCATATCCCTCTTTTTTGTGTGTTGGAGACCACATTGCTTCGACTGCAGCAACATTTTGCAGGTTGACTTTGTCAAACCGATCATAGTATGTAATGACGACGACTGAGGTGTTGTACTTTGAACAATTTTCTTTCAAGACCATGTCATTGTTTTGTAATTTGATGACGTCATTACACTGAAAATTGTGATTAAAGGCAAGGTATCAAAACCAGCCGATTATAGGTTTTATGTCTGCGGGACGTATTTTTCCCAAGTTGCCAGAAATGGCATAGCGACCTCAGTCGTTACAAGGCCGCTTTTCCGTCTAGCAATGCAATAGATGTTCACACGGCCACGTTAGTTGAGTGGGCATTGACTTTCCCCCCGTTATATCTATACATTGTTGTTGTTTTTTTGTCTTACCATTTCCGTGGATGACCCGTGGTCGAGTGGTTACAGATACGGTTTCGCATGCACGCTCAATATAACTTCAAGGTGCCTATATCACATTCTTTTCTTTGTCGATCACAGATGACTGTCATCTCATGACCACAAGCGTATCACCTAACTCGTCCTCAATGTGACGAGTTTTCATGTCTCGTCCTGAGTTTGTGCTTTCTTTCAAATATTTAGATAGGTTAGGAGAGTCCATTTGATTTGAGTTATACATCATTTTAAAGCTTAAAGTCTGCTCTTTCAGAATATGGTCTTAACTAAAAATTCATGTCTGGCGACTTTTTGTTTGTTTTGAGGTGCAGGGTCACATTTGCAAATCAATTTCAATATGTCAATTTTTGCAATCTTTACTTTTCTGCCTTGGAGGACAAAACCAAAGGTGTTCACTCATGCGTAAATTTCCCCATTTATAACCCTGCCAGGTCGATAGCCAATTAAATAATCATTAATATGGTATATGACACAATAATTTTAATCAAAATCTTCTATGAACAATATTAACTGGAAAAAGTGTTTACTTTCTCTTCTGGCTGAGTGTATATTGAGCTAAATTGTTGAATCTGTTTTCGAATGCCTATGTGGTACAGCAGAAACATGGCAATTGATTTACTTTATTTTACTTTACATTGATTTCCCTCTACATTAATTGTAGTTGGCTGGGCATTGTGACTAGCTTTGGTACAAAACGTTTTTTGAAATTAGCAGATTCACACCACTGAAATATTTCCATTATCCATTCTTTTAAAAAATAAAAAGAAAGAAAAAATGATAATAAAAACGTCTCCAGCAACGCTTCGTGGCAGAGGCACAAAGAATGAAACTCTTGAAATTTGCAAAGATGTAAAACTTTATCAGAAACTGTAAACCAAATCATCTCACATGAAGGCATATTTTTAACAACACTCCCTATTCCGTCTCACCTTGTATTCCGAGTCCTTCTGGCGGGGCACCGGGAGGTTGGCGTCATGCCTGAGCTGCCCCACAGTCCGCATGCCGGCCCACTGGCCCTTCTCTTCCAGTGGCAGGAGCAGTGTGGTGACTGGATTGTAGAACTTTGGCACTGCCACTTGGTACCACGTGCGGACAAAGATGATATCTGCAAGGTGGGGTGGGAGAAGTTCGACACCAGAAAACAAACATGGAAATTACACAATACTTTAGCCCTGGGGGAAAAAAAAGAGAGTAATAATGATAATTAACCATAGAGAACAAGCAGATTTTGTGATAACACATGTTACCACAGACACCTGCTTGAGTATACCCAGGATTAGTCTTCAATGGGTTAAAGGTGCATAGTTCCGGTAGTGTAGAGGGCGCTGTTGATGATACTGCCGATCACCGTTAGCATTGATACGAAGATTACCGAAGTTGAGCTGTCATCAAGAGTAAAGTGCGTAGCTGTTGCTAAGTAACATTGCCTTCGTTGTCTTCTCTGCGCATCGCGCAGTCTGTAGTAATGCCAGGGTGCGTGCAACATGATTGTTATTATGACATCATAAAAGAAGTTTGCTAAAGCTGTCATCTCCCTCAGCCGAATCATGAGCCGAACTGTGATCGGACCACTGACTACAGTGAATCAGACTTCTTCGGACTTGGGGAAGTGGGCCAAAGCGTAAGCGCTAAAGAGGAGTCGATAGTGTAGGTCTCTATAGGAAACTTGCGCCGTGCGCCTGCGTACGCATTTGACTAAAACACGGGGACCAAGCACCTTTAAAGACGGTTGTCTGTATGCAGGGTACCCTTTTCAGTACTACCACTGTAAAGCCCCCAAATAATGGACCTACAATTCTATGCAAAGTATAGAAGCAGATTTACGCATTATAAATGTTGTATATTTTCATGGGATTTGCTGTCATCAGCAAAAGTTAATTCCTAAGAGTCTCACCACTTCTGAGAATCTTGTCTTCAAATGTGGCCCTGAAGGCACCTGGTGGTGATTTGAGGGGCTTCTTGATCTGACCGCGGATTCCGCTGACCGTCCGAATGGATGCACCTTCAAACTTCACCACCTCGAGAGCCGAGTTGAACATTCCCTATAAAGAGTAACCATGTAACTCAGGTAAATAAACCTCTGTCAGACAAATCTATTGAAAACAGATGTAAAGGGCCCTAGGCTATCGTAAGCAATGATTGTAGCAAGCTTGCCTTCAAATCGTTGGAACACTGCAAAGTACATTAGATACAAAACTAACAAAAACTATGATAATACTTCACATTCAAATGCTCAAAGGATAAGACACAACAGAAGTGAATGACAACTTTAATTCAAACAACACATAACTTTAATTTAACTGTTAAGAAGTGACATTCACAAATAATAGTACAGACTTACAACCACGCTTACAACCACGCATTATATATCAATTATCAAGAGAAGGTACAGCGTGTAGCTGAATTTTGTGACAGATAATTGTCTAAGCTTTACCCTTTGCATGTAAACCACTTTGGAAAACTTGCAAACTACAATAACTCTAAAAACCATGATAGATTGTAACCAATGAAATGTTTCTAAAGTAACTGCAATCATGGCAACATATCCTTTTTATCACATATCCTTTTACGTATGCCTTTTCTTCAATAATCTAGAAAAAGTTGTGAATTTGACCCAAATTTGCTTCCAAGTATCATCCCTCTAAATCTTTTACAGTTCCATAACTCACCTGAATGAAAGCGGTATTCTTGTGGATCTTCAGCGGCGTGCCTGTCAGCTTGAGCTTCTTGACAATACTGATGGACTTGTCCAGATCCAAAATCACTCCAGTGGCCGCTATCCTGAATCCAGGCTACAGAGGAGATCAATTAAACATTTTCCTTTGAATGGTCTTCCTGAGTGTTGCTGTAAGAGGTGCTATTTTTGCAAGGGTTTAATTTTTGTGAATTTAACAACATGTGAAATTATAGTCACGTACAGCCAAAGCAGCAGAGTGAACCATAGCATCAGTGTGATATTGCGAAAACATCTCACAAAAAATTTCTATGACCTCGTCATTCCAGAAAATATCTGTATGCAAAATAAACAACTTCTACAGTACTTTCTTTCCACTATATCACTTGTAAAGAATGTAATTCAAAGGTTAACAGTATCATTGATTTCAGTTATATGCTAATTTGTCATGAAACCTCATCAAAGTCCACAGCATACTCAGGTAGGTGTCCATGGAAAATGTGTGTTATAGTAAAATCAGTTTGCCTTCGGTGGGTCAAAGTCAGAGAAACAGTTTGGTGTCAAAATATGTGTTGGAAGTACATGTAGTGAGAAGATGATTACTGTCCACCTCTCCTTCTTGTATACATAACACCTCACTGATCTTTGGAACACAACTCCAAAAATACATTGCACACTAATTTTTTGACGAAAAAAACAATGAGGAGGCATTGCTTACTGCTGATTTGTTTAAAATGTACCGGAAGGCAAAATTTTATGAGATTCAGTGTTCTTACCATTCTCCCAGAAACAGACTGTACAGCTAACACACCTGTCCCTTGTGGTGTGATTGGACCTGGAAAATGATCATAAAACCGATCACAACTCAGCTTTATTAAATTATTAAACAATAAGAATGAAATTCTGAAAATTAGCTCTGCAAATGTTGCCAACCTATATGTGTAAACAAAGAGGGGGAAAAATGTCTAAGAGAAATGACCTTGGTGAAGGTTTTATATCATACAATTTAAATCATAAAATAAGAACATTTAATGAATCCTATCACAAAAATGGCAAAACAACCTCAACCTTCCCTTGTCCCACATACAATATCATTGTCACATCATTTCTATTAACATGTTTGAACTCTGAAAAGTGCACAGTAAACTCAAGATACATTTTAACACTTAGCTGAACCCAAAAATCAAAAAACAAAAATAAAAACACACACATATTTTCGTCACTTTGCTTCCACGACATCAGAGAATTTAGTAAAAATTCATGTCATGTCATAGCCATGTCATCAAGATGGCCATCTCGTGGACCCAATAGCACATCACACCATATGCCTTTGACACATTTGCTATCGCTCCAGCTATGATTGATTCCCCATGCTGTTTCAATCAAGCATGGATAGATCTTCAGATGTGAATTTGCTTTGACTAATTCTAATGTCTTTTTGGGCATCAGTGCATATTTCAGATAAGATGTGCACACTGCCCAACATCCCTCCCCCCCCCCCCCCCCCACCCAACATCCCTCCCCCTCCCAATGACCACACCCTTTACCCAGCCCCCCTCCTGCTCCACTTACCCCAAATGATGGCCTGGCAATGCATGTGCTCCGGTGTGTACTTCAGAAGCCGGTTCCGCCCATTGTGGTCCTGGATGGAGTAGAGGGGGATCGTCTGGAAGCGGCGCCATCCCACCGAGAAGATGAGGGGGTCCCTTGTCTTCAGGATTCTGGAATACCACCGGTGCTTCTTCACTCGCATCTGAAAGGAACAGATACAGAAACATGCAGATGAACAGACAAACAGACAAACAAACAGACAGACAGACAAAAAGAAACACCAATAGAAAGAAGTCATTAACCCATTGAGGACGGTTTGTTTTTGCTACAACACGCACTTCCATAGATGCTTGCCCGAGTATACTCGAGACTCGTCCTCAACAGGTTAACATAAGAAGCAGAGTCATAAGAGAGCAGCAACTAAGGACAAAGAGACAGATAATAAGAATGTTATAATTATATAGATGATGAAATTCACAATTCTCAAGAAATATTCCACAAGAAAAACATTTCATCAAAACAGGCTCAAAAGTGGTTATTCATATTTTGTGGTATAAATAGTACGTAGCTTGATGTAATACACCTGTGAAGTTCACGTCTCTAAGACTCTTGGGAATACACTAACACAATTTCTCCTACTTCCTCAAAGTACCATTGACATCCTACACAGTACAGATACCAGAGATGATGACAGTGTCAAGTGGGGGACTATCATCTCACCTGTACGTAGCCCACTGCCTCCTCACTGTTCAGCAGACCGCCAAGGATGATGGGATACGTCGGGTCAAAGTTCGTCACAAATTCACAGGGCATGCTGGAAATCTGTGCAGAGGGGGAATAAGAGTACACCTCTGTGAAATAATCATTCATACCAAGCATCTGCACATCTCTGAATATCCTGTCTTACATTGCACATGAAGGTAAGTTTAACTTATGTTGTTAACATTTAATATTCTAGCTGATGAACAGGGCAAGACAGAAAAATCAAAGGCTCCACACGGGTTCCAAACTTCTTTCATGTCAAAGTAAGAATGGGACACTCTCATCTTCTAGTAGATGTGGCAATGCTAGACTCAAAAACTAGAAGACTGATTTGATCTTACAAGAATTGAGAAGCAGGTAATCTCCTAAATCTGACAGTGCAACCCTGTAGCTGGGTTTCATCTTGAAATACATCTTCACTTAGTGACATACTCAAAATACATATACATGACACCATAGCTGTATAACTATGACATTGTTAAAGTGTGCACATAGCATTATTATCTTACATGATTGTACATTTTAAACCATTTGCCCAGTTTTACTTCAATATTACTGACCCATTTCACTCCTTTAAATGACTCCTGTTAAACTTGATCATTCTCATTTTAGTGCACTTTCCGTTACCATTAATCTATCTTTTTTTTATCATTAATTTCATTTTTCTTCTCTGTTTTTTTTTGTATAAACTTACCTCCACCCTAACATACATGCCTGCCCTGAAGCCCTCGTACTGTGTGCGAATTTCGTCATCCATGTCAGCAAATTCACTCCGGTTTAACTGGTGAAATCAGAGAAAAATCTGATAAGTTGGGGGAAGGGAACTTTCCTTTTAATTCACAAATATTTGGTAAGTAGAAGAAAGTGAAGACAGTGAAGAGAAAAGGAGAGACATACATATAGACAAATAAAGAGAAAGAGAGACAGACAGATAAGATACAAAATGTTAAATTCATTCTATATTGTTTATGATCACATCTTCACTTGTACACCATCCACAGGAATCCGCGCACAGAAATTTCAATCACATGCACTTAAATCAAGGTTTACAAGAGGATATTCCGTCACGATAAATCTCTTTCGATGAATTTCCTGGTAATGAACATCTATGATCTCTTAGGAATAGGAATTCTCATAGTGTAGCTGGAATGAAAACAAACAGCTTGCCTGTACAGTATAGGCCTACACATGCAGAGTTGGAGTGTGAATGCTGTGCATGCTTGCATGCAGTGTACGAACCTACTGTACACTGTACAGACAGCACAGCGTCAGCGTTCAAAATCCTTGATCTACCATTCTTTTAGGTAATTCATCAATAACATTTCTTGTGGCTTTCAGAAATGTTAAGATGGACCATATGTACAGTTTCACGAAATTTCAAAGCCAATTATGAAAGAAAAGTAGATACTTCGTCTCAGAAATATGTTGGTCGTGAGTTTGTTTTCATTCCAGCCGCCGCTAAATACCCCAATGTTCAACCACAAGAAAAGCTTCAACAGAAAACTTATATCCCTGCTGGAGAATTACACTTGGGTCTAAAACAAAGGTTTTGGGTTTTTTCTGTCTTGTTTGTTTGTTTGTTTGTTTTTTGTTTTTTGGTGGGGGTTTCTTTTGATATTTGCTACATGTGTACTTGGCTTGTTGAATTACTGTTATAGGATCCTGGATGCATGACGCTGTGCACATGATTATAAAACTTACACATTCTATTGTTTATCAAATAACTATCAAACCATTCTGCACACATCAACACACGGCAAAAAAGATTCCTCACCTGTGCCTGCTGATTCATCTCCTCCTTCAGTTCATCAAAGTACGTCTCTCCGCCTTTGTTGTCGTAGTCGGTGTCAAAGAGCTCCTTCAGTTTGCGCTTCTTCTCAGCTCGTTTCTCGGCCAAGGTCATGTCTCGCTTGGCCTTCTTCTTCTCCTCCACCACTTCATTGTCCTCGTCATTCCCCTCGTCGCTGCTCTCGTCGACATCGGAATCATCGACTGTTGATGCAGGATTCCCCTTGTGGACTTCACCAGTCTCCAGGTCCTCAAAGTCACCGTACAGCTCATCTGTGACAGTGGAGCAAAACTGAACGGTTAATTTCTGTACTTCTCCATTAAACCTTGCTGGGAGTTTGAGTTGGATAAAGACTTTACGTTAACATCTGATTATTTGGACTACTCAGAAAAATAAAATACGACAGAGCGGAATACACTCTGTTTGTCGAAAAGTTTACATTCAAAAGTGTTAATTATATTAATTAGTCACACATACACAAAATAGCTTAGACTTTGTTGCTACTTCAAGATTTATTCATTTTTTTTTTGTATCAAGGAGAAAAAAGTTCTGATCTTTTTCAGACACAAGTGTAACTTCTTTACTTGAAAAGCAGTCTTTGAATAGCATCTATGGAATGGAATTCTGCATGTTAGTAAATCTCTGAAGGATATATCCATTTTGCTGCCAAAGTCACCATTAGCTTTCTAGTTTGTGAAATACTGCCCTCTACAGGTGACATCCTTACCATCTTGATCAAGGAGAGTCTTTGCATCTTCTCCCTCCTCCCACTTTCCAGTCACAAAACAGTCTGCGATGAGATTCTTTATCTAAACAAAGATTGGGCAACAAACAGAGATAAGGAAGAAAACATTCCATTTTACTGGTCTTAAACTACACTGTAAGCCAGCAGCATCTACTAATGTACTATATATTGTAGCTTTACTTCACCAGAAAGTAGTTCAAGTATATTCAACATGAAGTGTCCAAACTTTACGAATAGAATGCATGTCAAAACAAAAGATTATGCATTAAACACCTACCCACGCTAACATCAACTACAACTCCCCTAAAAAGTCATTAAAATCCCCTAAAATTTGATGTGAATATTACAACTGCAAGTTTTTAGACTCAATTCTTATATCAAAAGGAAATTTACGAAGATTCCAACGCAAGTTCCAAGGAGCTTTTTGAGGCAATGTTTTCATTGCCTAATCTAAATTACATGTCAATGCGATGGATGATACCAAAAACAGTGAAGGTGGAAACAAAGATTTTTAGGATTCTAGAACCTTATTATCTCTTGCATAATTTTACTGGCATTGATCGACTAGAATATTTTTCTTTTTAAACTACTCTCTCCTTCTACGACTTACTTCCTGCGAAGTCCAGTCCTGTACTACCTCTATGGGGAAGGCTGAACTGTCCAGGTCATTCATCCCTTTCCGCAGCTTCTTCTTCCGCGAGTCTGCGGTCGTCTTGGCAACAGAGAAGAGTCCTCCGAGTTCCTCTCCTCCTTCATCATCAGAAGATGCCGCCTCAGCCACTACAGAGAAAAAGTTTTGTAATTTACGTATAGAAAGATATCTTTTTTTACTTTCATTTCTTGTACTTTTCTCACAGAAGGCTTTCCTTGATATTCCTAGGACATACTTTCAAACCACAAGATAACAATTCTGCTATGATAGTCTACATCAATAGTTTTATCATCTGACAGATAGCAACACTGAGATGTCATATCATTATAATGTCACATTACTGGGGATCTTTCAAATGTGGAGTTATGACTGTCTTGCAACAAGGTACCGTGATTCAAGGTCCACTCTGAAGGGTCAGAGTCTATGCCTCTCACCCAAAGGGATGACAACACAACCGAAGCCCAACTAGTCCTACCATCCGAAGGTAAACATGCTTCCGACCTATTGTACATTGTAGCTAGCTCATCTCTTCCTTCTCATGCCCTTCCACCGCCCCCTTTCTTTCTGCCTATATATTTTGTAGCTGAGAAGCACTCACCATTCCCATACACCAGTCTACGGAGGTTCGGCGTCTGTGACTGCTGTCTCAGGAAGGCCTGTGCAGCCTTCTGGGCGAGATTTTCTTTCCACTTGAGGTGACCTATACCCAAGGGAAAGATAACACTTGTAAAACCATCAGCAAAATACTTCCCACTAAACTAGACACACCATATGTCACCATACTCCAGAAGACAACACAAGTACGATCAGAGAAGGCAGTTTTTAAATCTATACATCTGCCTCTGCAACAGAATACAAAGAGTAGCGATAGACATGAAATCTTTGACCACATTCACAATGACAAAACATTATAATCAAAGAGAACGAGACAACTTTAGAACTGAGTAGAATATAGTGTCTGGAGTGTAGTCTTCTTGCAAGTCATGGAGTGTAGTCTTCTTGTAAGTCATACAGTATACCCTTTGACCAGTAAAATATCTGTTCTGTACCTTATTACCAAACTGTCCTAAAAATCATTATCTATGCATCATAAGTGCTGAATTCTGCTGTTAAATCTGCATTTTAGACGTACAAGACTTAGTGAAATTTTTAGCTTTCACCATGACTTTCAACACATTCCGAAGTTTTTGGCCCAATTTTGCTTTGCAGGATACTCTCTCATGCTATGTAAAAGCATATATTTGATGAAATGAGAGGTAGATATGGGGTGAGATTATTGTACGCAGTCTTTCCGTCCACGCCCATGCCAATGGCCTGAGAACTATTTTCTCCACCACCTCACTACGGGTTGCAATCACACACTGGTATCAGTTTGCAACTAAAATGCAATGCACACCTTTCTCATAAAAAAAAAAGATTTCACTCTTTAGAGAAACCATTCTTTTTTTTTTCATAAGGATAACTAGATGTATTGCTACGGCGACTGATATGCCTCCGCCATAATGCATGGTTCTCCTAATAGGTCTATAGTACAATGTCTTGACAATGTGTGATGACAGTTTCACACAATTGGCAAAATATTAAAATGACAGGTTTGACACAAATGTGCTGAATGTTCACTTTCCTAGAAGTAGGTTCAATTGGATGAATGATTAAAATGTCAGAGTGCAGGTATTTGGGGAACTGATGATTTTTACTTGACTTTTGACCCTTTCATAAGTTTATGCATTGAGTAATTTTCAAGGTATTGAGAAAAAGTATAATTTCAGTATCAAATGGGAAAATAGCATTATCTAAACCTGGCCTTTGACCTTTGACCTCACAGTTCCAAAGAGAATCACTGTTAGGTTGAACATGCATAAATATGTAAGTTTCATGATGATACCTTGAGTTACTTTTGAGATATGGAGGAAAAAGTGCAATTCAGCACTTTCACTTGACCTTTAACCTTTTTGACCTTTGACCTTTTGGCAAGAAACTTCCCACAGAATATATATTGGGTAATACATGTATACATCAAGTAAAAAAAAAAAAACCTTCAGGCATTGCATAAATATAAGGAAAGTAGTGATATTTTGAGGAGTTGACCTTGACCTTTGACCCCCTGACCTTTGAACCATGACCTCCAACTTCCCTAGATAATCACTGCCCATTGGAACAAGCATATATACTAAGTTCCATGAAGATACCTTGAACCATTTGCGAGATATGGAGAAAAACATGAATTTTCAACCTTTTTTCCCACGAAATAACCTGTGACCTTTGACCCTGTGACCCTAAAATCCACACAAAGTATTATCCCCCAAGGATATACCCTCATACCAAGTTTGATGTAAAACCACCACACGGTTCTTGAGATATCGACAAAAACAAAACAGGACGGACGTACGTACAGTACGTACGGACGGACGGACGGACGACCCGAAAACATAATGCCTCCGGCCACTTCGTTGGCGGAGGCATAAAAACTGGGCAAGGGATCAATGACATTTAGATGTTAAAACAAGCTTTTATCACTATTTTTCCTGTCAAAATTATACAAAGATATTTACAATATATTTACCTTCCTCATCTTCCTCTTTGGTGTCAGACTCATCATCATCATCTCCTACTTTATCATCTCCCTCATCATCCTCCTCATCCTCCTCATCTTCCGTGTCCTCCTCCTCATCGCTGTCTTCTTCTCTTTCTTCAAACTCATCTTTGCTCTGGTCTCTTTTCTCCACCTCCTCATCATCGTCGTCGCTGGACTCGTCAGAAAAGGCATTCTCCAAGAACCCTGTGCTCTCACCTTCCTTTTGCTTTATCTGTGCAGACTTTCCTTTCTTAGTTCTTTGGTCTCCCATCTCTTCGGATAAACGATTAGAGTCTCTCGGTAATGCGCGGTTACCATTTCTTTTCGGGATGGTCTTTGAGGGTGCAGTTTTAGTCCTCTTGTCCTCAGTACTGCTCACTTTCACCTGATTGCCTCTCCTGTCGCTTAAATGTTCCTCCTCCTCTTCTTCCTCATCCTCCTCTCCCTCCTCCTCCTCTTCATCATTGTCGTCATCATCATCATCATAATCATCACTGTCTTCATCATCATCACCATCACTGCCAGCCTTTGTCCTGTTGCTATGCTGAAGTGATGACTTTGTTGCTAAAGCATTTTTAGTTCTCACTTTCATTGTAGAAATCATATCTTCTCTTTCCAGTTCATCATCACTGTCTGCAAAGGCAAGGTCTTCCACATCCTGCATGACAAAATGAATGAAATTATTAATCCTTTCTGTGCCATGGACTTTGGACAGTGCGTACAATGCTATGGGGTTTTCTGTACCAATCAGCACTCAAAGCACTCAAGGGGTTAACATTTCAGTCACTACCTACATGTATGTTCCAACATTGACAAATGACAAAATATGGTTTTAAGAACAGTCACGTGATAACACTGTCAACTTCTATATGTGGAATTTGTACAATATAATTTTTAAATAAAATCACACGATGGAAATATCAATTAAATGAATTAGCTGAAACTAACAGTGTAATACACTGTTACTTTCAGCTAATTCCACATGATGCACATTGTCAAAGTACATTTCTGCTGAAATTTGGTTTCAAAGGACAACTTATTGATGCAAAATATATGTACATAATAACTATCACTATAAAACAAGAGTTGATTGTACCATATACCAAGATACAATGTATACCTGGACAAATGATGATAATGCCAAATCATCTGTTTGTATTCACATATTAGCACAGTATGTGCATCTTAAAACCAAATTTCATCTGACAGCGTACATTTTTGTCTTCAACTGCTGTAAACATTGCATCCATTTGCTATCTTGAACCATATAATTCTCACAATTTCAAAAACAATGACTGCTTCGTACAAATATTAGAAGTTGGCAGGGATTATGAGTTAGAAGGGAGATACAGATAAGTGCTCTCAATCAACAGCTGATATTATACACACATTTTTCATATCACATTATTTTGAAATTGAGACTACCATACCATTTTGGCCTTTTTAGTCTTCTGTTCCATTCTAGTACTGTGTAGGGAGATCTTCTGATGCTGATATACATGCAAAAATAAACATGAAAAAGACACACTGTAAAATACAAACAAAATCACTGCATAAGTTGGAAGGTTTATTTCATTCTGAATGAAACTTGACCCTTGACACTATATTCAATCCATTTAAATGAAAAACTGGCATACAGTGAAATGACAACTCTTTCACTTTCAAAAGCTTTCTACTTCAAGACAGTTTTATATTTGCAGACAAGAGTCTCAGAAAACATCAAGCAGCAGTAAGTTAAGGTCCAGATTTTTTAGAGCTACATGAGAAGAGCTACAACCTCTTTATGTCATTTTGCATTGCTAATGTGCATATGAAAGTGGACTCTGATTTAAAGAGGAGGATATGCTGCTTACACATGTTGTACGTACATTCCAGAAATCAAGTCAGTGTATAATTCCTGCTTGATCCCTCTGAAAGTCTTAAGAGACCATAGATTGCAAAAAGCATCCTCTGGGCATTTCGTATTATTATGAATACTGGCATGTACACTAATACTAGAAATAGGAGATTTGGGGGCATTCTGTAACACATGGAATCACAACTGGGGAGGTGTTGTGGCCGAGTGGACAAGAGTGCGCGAATCTGAATCACATGAGCATGGTTTGAATTTGTGGTTCGAGCCTAACGAAACGACACGTTTGCTCCTCAGCAAGGTAATTTATAATTATAATCATAATTATAATAATACAACTGTACAGTTGTAGTTATAATTACAGTTATTATCATTATTACTATTATCATTATCATTTTATCATTATCAGCATCCCATCATGAGACTGATTACAATTACAAATTGATGGCTCACCTTAAATTTACTTTCTTCTTCTTTCTCCTCATTCTCTTCATCATCGTCTTCAAAGCTGTCCCCATCCTCCTCCTCCTCCTCCTCCTCCTCTTCATCTCCATCTTCCTCATCATCATCCTCTCCCTCTTCCTCTCCTCCTCCAAGAACAGCTTTCCTCCTCACCCTCCCGTCCTCCGCGGTGATGCGCTCCTCCTCCGGCAGGGCAAAGTTGGTATCCATGGCGACCTCTTCGGAGGACACCGGCTTGGAGTCGGCAAAGAGGGCCAGCTTGCTGGCAGCCATCTTGGTGTCCAGAGTCTTCTGGGTGCTGATCAGACTGGAGACCAACTCGTTGGTGGATTGATCCTCATCCTGTCGTCAGTTGAAAAGAAAAATAATATAAAGAAATAACCAAACTGTGGCACTAACAACTTTAAATGTAGTACTATCTACAGACTAGCAAATAAGCATGGCATTACAGCAGCACAAATGTGGCGAGACCCACAATTTACAAGCTTCAATATTCAAGGGGTACCCTGTCTCCATCCTCTAATTTTTGATCACCAAAATAGAAATATCTGCAATTCCCATCAAAAATATAATGTACCCCTTTTTTTTATAGATTGCTTGCGTTGATATTTCTTTACTTTCATGTGTATTCTGGGTATATGTTATTGATTATGTTGAGATGGAGAAAAATATAATAACTTGGACTTGAACTTGAACCTGCAGTGAGAAAAAAAAAGCTGAATATGCAACAATCATCTTGCATTCCTTCAAGTGAGTCATCAGCTTCTAGTTTGAATACAAATGATGAATACAAACAAGTCAATGTACACGTTATGGAGAACATCACACCTCAACGTTCTGACTGTGAGGCTTGTGGCTGCCCAACTCCACGTAGACAACATCTTTGTCATAAACAATCCCGCCCACCCCAGACATGGGCGCGTAGATGAGTCGCTCCTTCTCGTTCAAGGAGCGTTTCTTCTCTTTGTTCGGCAGGGGGCAAGGGTCAGGCAGAAAGGAAACATCCTTCAATCCGAAGTCACCACATCCTGGAAAAAAGAAGGAAATTTAAAAATCAGATATCATAGAAGTAACATCACAATGACATGACTTGTAAACATGAGCAAGGTGATTTTGACGATGAATAGAGAAAATATTACGACAATTTTTGTAGAAGAATTCTCACACGGCATGGATTCTGCTAAAATCTTTACTTGACAGTGATCCAAACTTTGCTCTGAAAACGTTTTATAGAGCACATTGGGCATGATCTGAGCATATGTGTGTGTGTGTCTCTCTGTCTGTGTGTGTGTTGTGTGTGTATTTGAATTTATGTGTAAACTATATGCGTGTATAAACACAACATGTTTCTGTGTAGTTGGGATGCTGGTGTATGGCATGATTTCTCTGTTCATCTCAAAAACAAATTAACATTCCTGAATATCAAATTTCAGTACGATGAGAATAAAACTTGCATCAGGTTCTTACTGGAGTACCAGTGAATACATTTTACAAGGTTTTCTCTCTCTTTTTTTTTTGCACGTAGAAAAAGTGAAAATAAAGTTTGAATTGAATTGAATTGAATTGAATTGAATTGAATCAGAAAACATCAGACAGATAGAGAGAAAGAGACAGACAAAATTATTGCAAAAATTATTCACAAAAATTAGCATTCAATTATCTTTTCCAATCATCCATTGGAAACAGCACCAAATCAAGTGGTTAAACTTGTAATTGGCATTATTGACTGCTAACAAGTATCCAGTATCCCTAGTCCTACCTGGAATGTGAACGGAGCTATTCTGCCTGAGTGGGATTCCTCGCATGTAACCATAGAGGGCGACATTGCGGTCACATTTGGGATTCTGTCTGATCAGCTCGGGACTGGTAAGGTCTTCCATTCTGCATGAGAAGGAAAGGGCAGAGAGGAAGAAATTGTAACAGTTACTTTTGTTATAAACCCATTAAGATGACATCCCATAAACAAACATCATTTTATTTTTATTTTTTTCTCTCAGTCTCCCACTTTCCAGAGACTCCATCAACCCCGAGCACCTTCTGATCTGGAGATTCTCCCGTCTGAAACCCCTAACAAACGGGAGACTCCAACTTATGTGCGCAAAGCGCCAAGTTCCTTGCGGCCGGGGTCCAGGGAGCTTTAGGGTTCTAGATGCTCTCTCGTGCCATCTAAGGCTTATTTTTCAACATACGATGACACTATAAGTAAGAAATCATTTCAAGCGGGAGACACAGAGCCAGGGTGGGAGAAATTAAATCTCAAGCGGGAGAACGGGAGATTTTGCAAAAATGGGCTTTCGGCGGAAGATCTCCCGTCGAAAGCAGGAGAGGTGGAGTCTCTGACTTTCACTCTCTCCCTCACTCAATACACCTATGTACTTCTGGTTGTGTTTCAGCATTTCTCTTGTTTCTTTATTCTATATCACTTTGGCTGTGTTTTCAATAAGTCTACACTGAAGTTCCAGGTGCCTAAAACACAGCCTCACGGCATCAAATTATATTTGGTGTGAATGAAAGAGATATCTAGTGTGTATAAACAAATTGTGTCTGTCCTTTCCACTGACATTTGTGCGACATCATGATGCCTAAATTGCAATGTCTTTTAAACATATATTTCTAATCAAACATTTGTCAGAAAGTACATGGGGTTGAGTCAACCCAGACATATATGAATAAATAGCAATCAAATAATTAATCATAAATGGCGGCTCACCTGTCGGCGATGACGTAGGGATGTGTGTTCCTCCAGACTAGGGGTCTAAACTTCATCACGGAGATGAAGCGACCCAGATTGTGGACCTCCCTCCGCTGGTAGTCACCGTGGACCATTCCAGACAAGTAGAACAGCTTGGCTCCCTAGAAAATAAAGATGGTATTATCTTTCTTGAGTAAGTTTGTAGAATTTCTTTTTGCTGGCTTACCATATGAAATGAGACTATTGTAGTTCGAGTAATGTCTTTTTTTGCATTATACATACTGTACGGTGCCGAGGGGGACAGTAAAATAGCTATCATGCAGCCAATGATTTGACGGTGTAAAATGTCATTTTTACGCCTTTCAGCGGTGCAGAAACAGATACAATCATATTGAGCAACTGGTAAATTTATTGAGAAAAAAGGGCACTGCACAGTCAGTGATACATATATTCAGAAAAATCTTTTCTTAGATAATTTTGGTTTTTCATTTGACTTTAGTTTAACCCTAACCAGGCCGCGCTTTTTTGGGTGTTCTGTGGCCGGGGAGGGGTTGATTCAACCCCCCCTGAGATCTCAGCCGTCGCTCGCGCAATCACCATGAAAATTGGCACATACATTACCTGTCGCGTAATCTACCAAACTAAAAAAAAAAAAATGAAAATTTTCATCATAATGATTGATTATGTTAATATATGCATAAAATCATACTTTCCGCTCTAAATCAGAAATTAAAGCTCCTAGAATCCTAATTTTTGGTGATAACATTCTTTGTAGCATTCCTAACAATGTACATGAAAAAAAAAATCTGGTATCAAAATCAATTTCTTATGTATTTTATTGTTTTATGAATTTCTTATGTATTTCTTTGTTTTTTCGACCTTTTGTTTTATCTTTTTTTTTCTCAAAATTTATGACAGAACCTATTTCAAGCATAATTACGCTAAAATTAATTAGTTTCAGCCTATGAAAGTGAAAATAATCATATCTTTATGAATAAGAAGAGAAAACTCTATTTGCATAGACTTTATACACAAAATCACGTTTTTGAGCCATTTTCGGTCTGACAGGCATGCATAAAAGGTCGCACAGTGTCGTAACGATATGTGCGATTTTCGCGAAAATGGTGTCAAAAGATGCGCAAGACTTAAGAGTAAAAAGTCAGCGAACGGCGCGGTCAAAAAATCTCGCGCGGCCGAGTAGTCGTGAAAAATGTCGAGGGGGGGGTTGATTCAACCCCCCCCCCCGGCCTTTTTAGGGTTAAAGGATTGTGAAAGCAGTACCCCGAGACTTCCCGGAATTCATATCTTGTTATATCTATGAATCACGCTAAATCAAAGTAAAGATTATTGACTATTTTTGCCAAATCCTGCACTGCCCCAATTTTCATTATTGCTATTTTTGTTAATGCCATTCAGTCCTATTTGAAACTGTTTTCATTTTGCTCAAAGAGCAGGCTATAGCTATGACCCCGCCCACCTGGTAGACCTCTGTCCAGAACCGGTGTTTGAGTCTCTTCTTTGTCTTCTTCAGTGCCTTGTTGTCCTTCATCATGTCCAGGTGGGTCAAAACACCCATGATGCGGGGGAAGCCGTGCACCTGGGCCACGTTCAGGAACTCAAAGGTCTCCATCTCAAACCCAAAGCTGGCGTCCACCAGCAGTAGGGCCTAAGATGAAATGAGCGCAGTGGGAGAAAAAAAAATGGGAGGATATACAGTTGAATTGGGGCATACAGTAAAAGTGGCACTGTTAAATCAGGGCCAAAGTTCACAGAGCTGAGCATCTCACTATCAAATGGATCATAATCCTAGCACTACATCAGGAGCCAGGAACAAAACACTCAGGTGCGAAACTCTGAAGTTGTCACTATGATATCTGCACTTTTTGCAACCTCCCCCAGTCTCTCTGACCTAAAAAAGGCCACGCGTTTGCTTTGTCCACCAACAGCAGTGCCTGGACTGAAATGAGCACGGTGGGAGAAGAAAAAAAAAAGGGAGAATGGAGAGGTGAATGTAAGCATACCAATCTAGGATGAAAAGTGTAAAGTCCACCGCAAGTGACATTCTTCGTTAAATCAGGGCCAAAGTTCCTGTGACAGGATCATAATACTAGCACTACATCATTCAGGGGCAAGGCACAAAACAAAAAACAATCAAATATGAAACTCTGAAGTTGTCACGAGGGGATCTGCACTTATTGTAACCTCCCCTAATCTCTCAAACATGAAAAAGGCTACACACTTGCTTCTACTCTTGACTACAATCTATGCTTCTTAACAAGGGGAGGATCATTTTATGGACTGAGGAAAGAGTATTCATTGTAAGCAAACTTATGACAACATTCGTCTCCTGGGCCAGAGGGAAAAAATATATTTTAGTCAAAGTTAATTTTTTTTTGCCACAATCAATGTCATCAGGGTTGAAATATGCTTCAGTCCACTCAAATCTGAGCTCTAAAACAAGCAATGAACACTAGCCACTTTTCAAATACAAAAATGCAACAAGTCATACTCTATTCAATCTACCAGCATTGTGCATCTATGCAAATTAATGACACCCAGAGCAGTACTGCAGGGAATAATTTTCCTGCTTTCATATCGCAATTTGCTATGCATCTTTTATATGATTGCCATACAAAATTTCTTGTGTGTAGCAGGTTTGTTCCATAAGACTGTACAGAACTTTGTTTAAAGTATGTTCCCATTGATCACAACTGCTAAACAAATTTGAGAAATAAAATGATTCCCTGTACTGGTAACTCACCAGATCAGCAACTTTGGCAATATCGATCATGCTGTTGATGTCATTATTGCACTCAATCAGAGTAAGGCGTCTCTTTTTGCCTGTGATGGGGAAAAAGGGAACAAATATCCAAGAGTTCAGAGATTTGAATCACAGTGTAAGATTAAACTTTCAACAATCACAACAATCTTCATAGTGCCTAAACCAAGGAGGGAGATGAGGACAGCATTCTGATAACATCAGCATATAGAAATGCAATTCATTTGTTCCAGTGGCATGTGGGTCACTCTTTCCTACATGCAAATCAATGAGATAAAAGATGTAGTACATTGCAGTCAGTCAAAAAAGTAATAGTAGTAGTAGCAGTAGTAGTAGTAGTAGTAGTAGTAGTAGTAGTAGTAGTGGTAGTAGTAGTAGTAGTAGTAGTAGTAGTAGAAGTAGTAGAAGTAGTAGTTACAGTCTAGTAGTAGCAGCAGCAGCAGCACCAGTAGTAATTTAGTGACAACAAAAATATTAAACAGAATTATACTTAATAATGATGGATAAATATTTGAGAGGGTTTCTTACCAGAAACAATGGTGACTGGGCCATTGATGGTGCCCAAGTTCTGGCGGGTGAAGTTCTTGACCAGACACCTTATCAGAGTGGTCTTTCCGACCTTTGGAGGACCGACGACAGCGACAACGATGGGCGGTGGCTCCAGAGGGGTGCGGTCTACCACTGGTATGTGGTGCTTCTTCTCCTTGATGTCCAGAGTTCTGTGATGGGCACAGATCAAGTACATCTTCACTCTTACAGTAAATGCTCACAATGACTTATATCATGCAGGTCATAAGCATTCTCCAATATAATAGAGAGAGAAAATTGCTTTGAAAATAGGCTTGCGAGAGCACATTTATAGTGGCAAGCCTTTTGAAGCTGTGAGGATGAAATGTTTTGATCTGTTTGCCTCAATCAGGCTCACCTGTCATCAGATACCTCTCAATATAATGACATTGATAATTTGCTGGTTCCTTTTTTAGTAGTTTAATCCTGGATATCCATGTGCATTAATGGCTCTGATTCTTTATTTATTATACTTCTAAATGGCAAAATATGATACATGATCTAAGAACAGTAAACCTTGCTTAAGTCGACCTTGCATAAGTTGAATAATCACGTAAGTCAAGATTTTTTCAAGTCCTCTTCTCTTTTAATATATTCTATCGATTTTTATCCCTCATAAGTCAAATTTTCTTTAAGTCGAAGCTATTTCTTCAGTCCAAATAGATTTGACTTAGGCAAGGTTGACTGTATGAATATCTTGAAATTAAAATTCCTAAAATTATGTTTCTGCAGCATTCCACAGATCCGACCCGTCTACTTCTTCAACTTTCATACGGAATGCTGAGCCCAATGGACACCATTCCCTTACCAGTGTCGGTGCACATCTATGAGGCATCAATTATATGCCCTGCTAACTCTGTGTGAATCTTACTCTAAGCTGCACAACTATATCATCAGCACTCGGTAATTCATCCCAACTACTAGTACACCTCGTGTAAAGCAAGCCAGTCAACTTAGGTGTCGCAATGTGCCTCAGTCCCACAGGAAGGCCATGGTGACCCAAATGGGACTAGGGAGATTACACAAACTCTATTCATTACCTCTGCCAAGGAAGGTTATATTTTCATCAGTGTTGGTTTGTTTGTTTGTTTGTCTGTGTGCAAAATAACTCAAAAAGTTGTGGACAGATTTGGATGAAACTTGCAGGGAAAGTTGACAATGTCACAAAGAACAGATTATCAAATTTTGGTAGTGATCAAGGAATTTTTATGGATCTTTAAAGGCCTTAGACCCACAGAACATATTCATTGCAAGAATGATAGATTACAAAATAAACTGGCGTTCTTGCATTTCTTGACGTACCTCCGCACTTTTCTGGCCATCTTGTTGACCGACTGAATGGCAAACGCCCGGGGGTTTCGCTGCTTGGCGGTCAAGTTTTCATCCTGGGGCTTGGTCCTTGCCTTCTTCTTCTCGAACTTGCGACCCGCCTGGCGTTCCCTGTGTGTCCGGTGGGGAGCCGTGCCTTCGTCCGCCATGTCTCAAGCTTAAAGCTCCTACACTGTTCAAAAGAAAATCTGCTGCTCCCCCTCTGCAAATGAAGAGCATTAATTAGCGTGTTCCTCAGCCACTGTCCATCAAGAATGAGACACTTTTACATAATGTAGCATTACAATCACACAAAAAATATACTACATTGTAAATACATAAACACGATGCATCTATTATATTGGGTATACACACTTCATCACATTTTCTCACTGTGCATACAAGCAAAATGCACAGCTGCAGAGAAATGGGAAAGAGTGGTCTATGGGATCCTAGGTAAAGGAGGTTTTCTTGTGACTTTAATCACACTGTAGAACACACTAATGCATTAAAATTGAAACAAAATATCTGTTGTAGTGTTAAAACAGGAGCGAAACTGAACTCTTGTGAAGGAAGTCATGACTTTAATCAGAGTTTGCATGATTATAATAAAGACTAAAAAAACCTACACCAAGGTTCGACTTCCAAAACCAAAATCTGACCGCAAGCAAATGTTAATTGCATGTAGTCGGTGGTTGAATTTTGGATTGCATTATGGTGGACGACCTAGATAACTCCTTGGTCTACATGAAAAAAAAAACAAACAAACATTTGTACATCGTATACATTTAAATTCATATTAGCCATAAAAATGACACAGAGGCAAAGCACATTTTCAACAAAAAGTGAAGACAAAGAGTCCTGCCTCTGCTCTGCTCTGTGAATGTTTAATGCAGAATGCTGACTGCTACTGTGCTAGGTATGATCAACAAGTAAGGGATCATAATTGCAGGGCCTGTGTGTGAGACTGTGAATGACATGCATGTTGGTTGATGTGCAAACACTGCAAACATTTCTCTCTGCTCTGTGTAGACTCTAACTCTATAGTCATTTAATATAACCAGTGCAGTGGCAGTGTTAAACTGTACACCAAAATCATCTGCTTCTGTTTCTGTTCCAGTTCCATCAGTATACCGGTACTCAGAATTAACTGTACTCCACCAACGTTATAACTAGTATGGCAGTTCATGTGCAGGGCAGGAAAAATGTTTCATATTCATGACATTTGAAGCCTCTGTTTGAAGACTGTACTGGATGTAGATGTGACTGTTTCCTCGTTAAGTAGGTTCCAGTCTACTGCTGTCCTGTGGGAGAAAGAGTACTTGCGTACGTCTTTCTTGGTCAGTGTTCTTTGGATTCTTCTGCTGTTCCCTCTGGTCATTCTCACCCCTCTGTCATTACAATTTGTAACTCTAATGACATGTAGACGTTGGGATCAATTCCCACTTCCCCATTCATGACTTTGAACAGTAGTTGAAGTCTCAAAATTCTCCTCCTGTTCTCCGGAGTCCAGGGTGTCCCATTCTAGATCCTTTAACATTTGATTTTGAGAGACACTGCTCTGTTGTTTGTACTGAATTGTAGTCATTGGAATTTGCAGTCATCTTCTGCTAAGTTACACAGTAGTAAGTGCTATGCCATCTTGTTAATCAAACTGATGCTTTCCACTGCGTGACTGCGTAGCCTGCTGTGTACACTCTCCAGTCTTTATTACATCGGTCATACATCGTACGTCTATTAAACGATTACATATAAATTAGCTATAATATAGCATGGGCTGCCGCCATGGTCATGGACATAGTTTTTCGAATGGTCTATTCGACCCTGACACAGATGTAAGTATATGGGACTGTTCAGAGGCCTCTCTGGACAACGTAAACAGTGTAGCATGCAGCGCCGTTCACATTTGCAATAGTTCAACTCAAAGGGCAAATAACTGAGCGAAAAACAGGTGAGACAGATCTACAGACAAGACACATTCAAATGCATAACAGTAACTGCTCAACTTACTTTGATCTCAAACACTCAACTCCCTTAATTACGTCGTGTAACATGTCCCACGTGCAGCTGGCAACGATATAAACTGTGCTTGCTACACTGATCGATCGCCGACAAAAAGTACACGCGTGTGTGTGTCGCTTGTGTGTGTGCGTGTTTGGTAGGCCATCAACTAGGGTACCTAACGAGGATCTACTTGTACAACGAGCGAGAGAGTGCAACTGGCAAGGATTGAATGGGGAGGGTGCAGGGGATCCCGAGGGGAGGGGAGGGGGAGGGGTTCGAACGAAATCCCCTTGCAGGCGAGCAGAGTCTGCTTGAACAAAATACATTGTAAAACAAAACGAAACGAAATGAAAGGTGAAGACTTCTCCCCAGGAAGGTAGGAATACAATTTCCCACCTCCATCCCATGCTTCTGCCCCTCCCCCTCTCGGTCACTAGCTTAGTGGACTGCGAATGGGTATTTTGTGCATTCATGAATACATTTCGTACCAACAAATCCGAGGAGTGTGTGTGTGTGTGGGGGGGGGGGGGGGAAGGGGGGGGGGTGATGATCGGCGATAGTCGATCATCACAGTCATTGGTAACACTAGGCCTATAGCACGAATACAAGTCCATGATACACACACGCGCGTGATGTGTAGGCCCCCTACGTGCAAAAATGAAATGAAATGAAATGAATAAATAAGATGGTATGGATTTTCATTTCTGTATTATTAAAACAAAATATGTAGTATATTTTTTTTTTGTATTTCTTTGGGATTCATTAATTTTCTTGCATTCAGTCAATTAAAACAATCATCCCCGAGATACAGGAGCGCACACTTTGGTAAGATAGTCAAATGCTTCTATCAAAAGAGTAAGAAATGTAAAGAAGTATTCAGGGAAACGGGCAGGGGGAGGGTGTGGGAGGGACATCTAGGCATACACCCTCTCCCATTCGGCAGAGATTTTTGCATTTTCAGACTAGAAATTCAGAGATCTGATGCACACTTTTGGTGATATAGATGGATTCGATTTGAGTTGTTTCCGTCAAAAAAGCAAGAAACATTCACATTCAGGAATTATGCCGGAAAAGGGTGTGGGAGGGAGGATAGGGCCTATGCTGCCTCTTACTACGAGAGAGATTTTGCTTATTCAGACCTGAAATTCAGAGATATAGTGCACACTTTGGGTAAGATATTGAATTGTTGTTTCTATCAAAAGAGTAAGCAAAATAAAAAGTAGTAGGACCCTATTCAGGAAATCGAGCAAGGGAAGATGTGGGAGGGGCATACCCTAGCTCTTCAACACGAGGGACTGCGGATTTTTGCATTTTCAGGCTTGAAATTCAGTTATCTAGCCTAATGAAGTAGGTCCTAATCAATTTTGGTTTCCATCAAAACTGTAACAACAAAGGTATGATATACTCAGGGAAGTGTGGGGGATGTAGTGTACGTGTTTTGTGTAAGGCCTATCTATAAAATAGGTAAACATTATGTACAGAACTCGCCATGCATCGATCCTTGTGTTTATCCTCGCATTGTACGATGTTTTCACCATTCGCAGGCTGGTGAAGAACATTCCTGGTGGATATTTTGATAAGGATGATGGTTGTGATAATAATGATCTTGATGATCGCAGTAGCAATTCATAAGGACGACAAAGTCAAAATGGCCGGAGGCTAGTATATAAATGAAGGAGGGTGTACGTGCATTCCCGCTAGTGCCGGCTTTGACGGTTGGAGTATATAATTTAATTATTTCCAGCGCATGCACGCCCTGCCCTTTTTAAATCTTCAAAATGGACCCCTGCAGCTATCACTTGATTTTTATTCATTCCTTCTTTTTTTGTGTATATAGAATATCACATCTCCTCGAAAGTTAAGCGGGGTGGGGGAGGGTAAACCTCCACTTCTGGCTTTTTGTTGTCGTTTTTGTTGCTTATGTGCACACGTGTTGTACTTTATATAATTATTGTGACTAGAGGTGCCCTATTTAAGAGCTGTGCTTTTTGGTGCCATAACATCATGACTGTACCCCGCCCCATATAGGCCCTACATGAATTGTCATAAATTTGATATTAATTTTCATTGCAATGATTCGGTACTGAAGAAGGAAAACAAGTCAAATAAAAATGAGAGTTTAGTTGGATGAATGAATGTACATGTACGAATGTATGAATGAATGAATGAATGAATGAATGAATGAATGAATGAATGAATGAATGAATAAATGAATGAATGAATGAATGAATGAATGAATGATGAATTTAACGAACGAACAAACGAACGAACGAACAAACGAACAAATGAATGAATGAACGAATGAATGAATGTATGAATGACCAGTGAATGAATGAATGAATGAATGAATTAATTAATTAATTAATCAATGAATGAATTAATTAATTAATTCCCGTCTCCCTTCGATTAAAAACAATGAGGACTGTCATATCTGTCTGTCATAGGTCTATCGTAATGACTGAACTCAAATTCCAGTTGTCTTCAGATGCACTTTAAATAAAAATCAAAGAAGCTCTCAATGAAGGAACGCGAGCGGAAAGAGCTTGTCTGTTATACATTGTTGATGATTTGTTTTAAAATGAGGTCAATACTTCTGCCAATGTAAAATGTCTGCACTCCATTCATTCAGATGCATTTATCTGAATGAATGGGAAGAAAACAGTTTTGAAGAAAAAAGTGAGCATTTCTAATATCAAGAAATGTGAACTGAAAGAATCTATTACTGATGCACTAAGATAAATCAAATAAAATCAAATAAATTTGTTTTTGGAATGAGGTCAATGATATGACTAACCTAATGTATGCACCCACTTATTAAGATGCAGCCACCCGAATGAATGACGTGCAGACATTTTTTTTTTTTTTTTTTTTTTTTTTAGAATGTAATGTGAGTAACTGTTATATCAACGACTGTGAACTGAAAGAACTTGTGTGTAATAACTTCGGTACATCAAATCAATTTAATTTGTCGGGAATTGAGGTTAGTATTCTGGCTAATGTAATGTACGTGCCCCATTTACATATAGCAACACTTTGAAAAGTAAAAAAACCGGAGAATCTCTTTTTATCATCGAAAGCAACTGAAAGAAGTATTGTCGACAGTGTCGTCGGGTACACTAAATAAAGGTAATTTGTTTCTATTTCGCACCTTGCATGTCCTTCCTGACCCTTTTCCCCTCCCGAATTTAAGTCGCTTCTCCTCCTTTTTAACCCTCGGGAATGAATTTATGTCAGTTCAGCCCAGAACAGCTGTGCAGGTGCTCGATACAAACAACTAATTTACACCACGGCCCTTCAGTCGAATGTGTCGAACAGAAAACACACGGCGAGAATCAAAAAAATACATGGTTAGCGCTGGCAGTGCCGAGTGCGATACAACGAATAATATTGTGTACGCCCTCTAGAAACGTCACGGCGACATGATTTCACGAAGCCGCTGTGGCTGCCTCCGAGAGCGAAGCGTGATGCGCAAAACTCTTGAAGTGAGATTTTCCTAATGAGGTTTTCTTAACCTCTTTGGACTTCCGTCACTTGAGTTTATTTGAGTTTATTTGTTTGAGTTTATCTATTCATGGCAACAGCATAACATAAGAAAATTTGAACACATGATTGTATTTTAACACTACACTTTTGTGTTAACATCAACATTAATACACAGCACACATAACAGTCTAAACAATCTAATAAACATATCAAATATATGATGAATAAATGAATCGGTCATCTAAAAGTGTTTATCAAAAGAGAGCTTCATTTAACATATTCGGTTGATGATAATAATGTACACAATGAGGCTACTAATACAATGTTGCCATGCATTGCCCCCGTATCGCATACATCAGAAAGTGATGTTTGTAATTTGAAGAGAAGTGTTACTGTTATTGTCCGCGCTTATCATGTCTGTGTATATGCATCACTCATGCATCAAAAGATTATTCCCACGTAAAGGTCAATGAGATCTACGAGAGAGTTTCATTTGTTTTGTTTTGATTTTTCACACATTATCATAATGATTGTGTCATGTTCAACATTATGTACTTTCGGATTGTATATTTACCAATTTTAAATCCAGTAATTCCCACTGGCAATTGTCTTGTTTGCAAGTATTGATTATTGTGTGTTGTTTATTGCATGTTATGATTCAAACATCAATGTGTTCACTTTGTTTCATTTTTACAAGTGAAAGAAGAAATAAATATGACTTTAAAAAAGAGAGAGAATTATGTCGATGATGGTTATACATAATGATACAAAAGCACATGATCTTCCTTTTTTTTCAGATGAGGCACTGGGTTACTCAAAGTTGTTCAAGATAATCATAATTATGAAGCATCACTTCTTTTCTACATCAAAATGTTGATGTATAAACATGTGTAGACATTGTTGATGTTAAATTGCTATGATGGTCTTATCTATAGGCTCACTGGGGAAACGTCTATTATAATATACGCGCTGTGTTTATAAGCTTCATACACAGGTACAATCAATATTGTTATTATGATGGACTTGTAATACTAAGTCAGCAATAAGCCATGGCCTGCTGATGGCTAGACAAGAATTTATCCCTAACACAACTGTATTGGGCTGCTGTCACATGCAAGTAGCACTTAAATACAAAGCTGAACTAAACTGGAAAAAGACTGAAGGGCGGCTTAGATTGTATACATATCACCTGAGTATGCAAACTGACACAATGAATTCTGACTTGTCAGTTATTACTGCTGCATTGTTGTACCTCTAGCGTACATTTTTTTCGTATTTCTGCTCCGTGTACAGAAATTGATTGAATCAAATGCAAATTATCCTGGTAGTTGCACGAAGTTGTTGATTTCCTTTGCCCTGAGTGATGTATAGATGAAACGATAACCTTAACATCCTGTTGGCATTTTGGTCAGAACTAAAACAAAATAGCTTTTAAGAGTTCGGATAAAGTTAAAGAGATAACCTTTAAAATTAAAAAGGTATTTATAGCTTTATCTTATGTAAATAACACGCGATATGTATATATATATATATATATATATATATATATATATGTATATATAACATATATACATATCTATGTGTGTGCGTGTGTGTGCGTGTGTGTATGTGTGTGTGACAGTAAGAGAGAGAAAAAAAGAGAGATAGTAAGTGATATTTGTATCTGAAAATAGTTCTTCCTAATAACTCTCATGCAGGACATTTTCTTACCACATATGTAATTAAATTCTTTTCAAACTGAATCGCATATTTGTAATAGTTCTATATTCCCATTCATCTATGAATAAAAACATGCCTACATATAATGCAGTTGTCAAGTGATTTCGCTTTGTGCGTCCGGAGATTTAAATGTTCTGCCACGCATACACAAAATACGATCGAACACTGAAACATGTTTCATTTGTTTATTCAGCACAGCAAACGTGGCAAAAGGCATATGACTATTAAAACACCAGAAATTCATGCAGTAACAGCGAAATTACTCAAATACATCGTATAACAATACATCATTAAAAGATCCAAATCCAAGAGTTAATGACAAGTATAACATTTAGAATCATTAGGCTTTGATATGAAAACTAAAATCCGTAAATAAAAAAAGAGAGTTATGCAGCGGTACACTTATTAAACCAATGTGGACCATGTCCATGCAGCTCAGACTGCAATGGTAACAATGATGGTACATTTGACGGCATGTATTTATGGCCCAGGGGTCGCGGAGCTTTCTTAAAGAGGAAATCCACCCCTAAAATGAATAAACTTCAAAAGAAAGAGAAAAAAATATTCTCTACAGAACGATACAAAAATGACAAAAATCGGATGAGAAATAAGGAAGATATCACATTTTGAAATTTCACATTTTTTCGGAAAACATTTCTTGACCAGTCCTTATTAATATTCAAATGAGCAAGTTGAAAATGTCATGCTCTCATAATTTTTTATTCACTTGCTATTATACAGAAATGACAAAAATCTCATATTTCAGTGGAATAAATGTAAAGGTTGCCTTAAAGCCACCCAAAATATAAAAGAACAGAATGTTAACTCTGATATATCTTGGTATGAGAAAATGCCCTTACTTGTATCAGCTAAAAATAACAATTTTTACGAATTTGATATATAGCATACATGAAAAGTTGTGACGGTATGACATCATCAACTCGCTCATTTGAATATTTATAAGGACTGGTCAAGAAAATGTTCTTCATAAAAATGTGAAATTCCATAAGATTAATGTCATATCTTTCTCGTTTGTCATCCGACGATTTTTGTCATTTTTCATCGTTCTGTAAGGAATATTTTTCTCTTTCTTTTGAGGTTTATTTATTTTTGTGGATTTGAGGTGGATTTCTTCTTTTAAGTGTAATGTGTGTGTGTGTGTGTGTGTGTTTGCCTCCTGGGATTTTTTTTTTCTTTTTAGTCATGACGTGAGGAGATATGACATCTCGTCGGTCATGATAAGAGAGCGCACAAAGCGCAATTATCATGTGCTTCCTTTAGAACAGTACAGTAGAGAGTAGAGAGATATACACATAAATAACAGTAAATGTAAAAGTACAAGGATGGTATAGTATTGCTTGAGTTTAGGAGTCAGTTTTTAACTTTTTGCAAGATACTTATAAACCACTTTGTAAAATGTTAAAGAGCATACAATTCAAAGAGGAATTCTATTAAAGTTTGTTTGATGAAAATCGGTTTTGAAATGGCGGAGGTATCCAAAAACAAAGTAAAACAAAGCGATCCGAATAAAAGGTGGGTCCCAACTTTTACGAGGATCGCTTTATTTTGGCTATACGATCAGCCATTTCAAAGCCGATTTTCATCAAAGAAACTCTGAATTCCTCTTTTGCTCTTTCATATTTCATAAGAGGTTTCTCTTTTTCTCGATATATCATAATCATCATCATAAAAAACAACCCCACGTTGATAGCCTGAAGCCCCATCTCAACCGAAACCTCACCAACCCTTTAAGAATTATATGAATATGGAAACGTAAATGATTTTTTTTCTTTTTTTTTTTGGGGGGGGGGAGGGAGGGGGAGGTGGCAGGGGCCGGTGCTTCTTACCCCCTCCTTTTTTTAATTTATGCTATAAGGGGGGTATCTTTCACAGGTTTTGTGACCTCAACAAGAAACGCTATAAATGATATAATAAATAAAACAAAAAAACAAGAGAAAAGTATACAAAAGAGGATTCTTCAAAATGTAAAAATTGTAACTAAAACAGTTGTCGAAGGAAATTCAATCTACTCCTTACAAGGAGACCGAAAGCCACACACTTAAAAGCCATATTATGGCGTTAAACATACACAAAATCAACAAATTTCAAGACTTAATGGCATAAATGTGTACACATATACATGAAATCACATCGAACAAAGATATTCATTTACTTCAGAACTATCGTTGATTCACGTCACTGCCAATATTCTATTCTCAATTCTAAAAATCAATTGCTTGTTTAAGCGAACAAAAATTATGAAAACTTCTATTTAACCGGTTCAAGGGCACCAAAAATACTGCCAACCACGCCCTTCCTGGTGGTCTTCTTATCGTTTCGATGAAGAAGAGTCCAAACGACAAAGAAGAATATCAAGGAGTGTTTGGCGGAAGAGGGGCTGGGTGATGACGTAACAGAAGGGATTGAGGATGCTGTTGGTGTACCGCAACCAGACGAAGGTCTGCAACAGCGGACCGGGGAGGTTGGGCGGTAGGATGAGGGTTGGACGAACCGAATAGCAGACAACCACGATACTTTGGGGCAGCCAGGCGATCACCATGGAAACGAAAATGAGAGTCAAGGTTCGAGTGGCCCTGGTCGCCTCGGACGTAGACTCTCGGTTCTTCACGCTATGTTTTTCCTATAATAGGAGAAAGTGAGAAAACTTCTTTTTTCTTTTTCATTTTGACTAAATTTTGCTCGTCATCTAAATTCAGTTACTGTCTTTTTCCCCTCAACGAAGGAAAAGCACACTAATTGTATATAGAAACTAAGTCGCTTTACCATGTGATTTTACGGTTTGGTCATATCTCTTCCTTTTTTTCGCGAGTCAAAATAGTTTGGTTTTTTTTCACACGTTCTCATTTTCTTGTATTCTTTGTTTGTCGACTGTTGCTGTTGTTGTTTTTGCTTTGGATTATAAAGCAGTTATTTTCTTTGTCAATAGTAGAATTTCACAATTTTTTTCGTCATCTTTGTATCATAACACTAGTCACGAAGAAATATTTTGAAAGAAGCTGTGCGACGAAATCGCGATCAAATAATCGCTGTGCGGCATTCATTATTTCAATCAGTGATTTTACAAAATCTACACTGTTTTATAAATGAACACTATTAATAAAGTGACATTTCGTTATGCGCAAATTGTTGTAAGAGATATCCTAAAACCATTAGGCCTATGTGCTGTAAGATCATCTTCATTTTCCAAATGTAAAAGCAGTCTGACTTGAAACATGGATAATCGCGTTACCATGGCAACGTTTTGTCTGCTCAAGGCCGAGTCATCAAAGATGCCTTGCGATATCCATCACCCTGGAGAAATACTTTCAATTACTCCTTGATCAGTGTTGATGGAGTGTAATGAGGTGATGTAAAATATTCTTCTTAAAGCCCTTTCTTTGCATTCTCTCGTAAACAAGGTGTACTCGACTTAATGCGTTGATACCATACTCCTGATGGCAAAGATAGCAGTGTCTGGGATGAAACATTGCTGCAAGAAAGGGAGGGAGCGATTTCTACGTTGTGAGTGTGCATGTAATGCCATCAGACTATAAGGACGTCGTGAAGGTACCCATAGATACGTAAATGATGCTGAGGTTGTGCATAGACAGTAAAAGACAGATATTTATGCATATAAATGTATTGTACAAAAATAACGTCCCAAATAGATTTTACGGAGCCGAAAATAAAATCAAGATCGACGAAGAAAGGGAAAAATGGAAAGAATCTGTTATCTCTTTGTGCTATTCCATCTCATATTGTACAAGCTTTGCAGATCTGATCTGATCTCTTGTTGGTGGATGGTTTTATGGTACAACATGCATTCTTTGATATGAGTGTGATACTGTTTTGACGAGTGTGCTCTTATGACGTCCTTCGGGGAATGAGTGGTTAGTTGGAGTTAGACTTTTACTGTATTCAGTCAACTTTTCCACTAACCACTGATTCATTCTGAATCTATTGTGATGTGTTTCTCTGTTATAATATATTATGCACGGACTTGCAGAATTAATTGCTAGTGGCTGAGCAAAGTCCTTTTATCACCGTGTTGAAATAAACTGAAATGAAAAGGAAAGGAAATTAAAAACATGCTTACCAAAACGTCGAGATTGAGTAAGTCCTTCCGTTTCAGGATCACACTTACAATTAAGAAAGAATGCATGGTGTAGAGTGAAACCAACCATCACTAAATGTTCTGCAAACGAAAATCTTTAATGGTTCTCTTTCAGCTTATCATTTATTCGCTCACTCTATTCGTTGTCAAAGTAAGTACAATTTTTTATTTCTTTAAAGAAATAAGAGGACAGGGGGAGCTGTGGCATAGTGTTTGAGACTTCCGACTCCCAATCGCGAGACCCGAGTTCGAATCCCGCCCAGTGCTTACGTCCCTGGACAAGATGTTTTTATCCACCATGTCCTTCTCGACCCAGGTGTATAAGTGGGTACCTGGCAACGCTAGGGTAATAATAATGGCAGGGCCATCTTGTAGAACAGCGGTAACACTGAAGAGGCTACCCTAGATGAATAAGATATTGGGCTAGTAGTAGTAGTAGTAGTACAGTAGTAGTAGTAGTAGTAGTAGGCTAGTAGTAGTAGTAGTAGTAGAAGTAGTAGTAGTAGTAGTAGTAGTAGTAGTAGTAGTAGTAGTAGTAGTAGTAGTAGTAGTGGTATTAAAGTCGGCAAATTGTTGTTGGCATTCGACGACAGATTGTCAACCAGTTTTGTCGGCTGGAGGTATTAAGTGTTACATTGAAAACCATCGAACCATTTACGGACCAATTTGGAAGGCAAAGGATATAATCGGTCTTTTATTGGTCGTTAGAATGTAGGTCACCGACCTCTTCAGGAATCGTTTTCAGTGATTGCCGGCCCTTAAAGTTGCCGACCAATTAACGATTGCTAGCTAACCATTTGCCAGGTGGTCGCCAACCAGAAAACAAGAACAACAACCACTTCCAACTTGTTGTAGATCCTGGAATCGCTTGAAGAGTGCCCGCGTCTACGTGCCAGGGTACTCTGAATTGGTGCTCATACATTGGTCCACCCCTTCCTCCCCAAAAAGAACGACAAAGACCATAGCCCCAAATCCCGAACTCCAAATTTCGAAATATGTTTTTAACACCGATTTTGACATTATTACAGAGAATAGATGAACACGAAGTCCATCTTAGAGATTTGATTATATTAACATGTACTTGTATGTGGTACGATGGAGTGGGCTCTAGTATTGTCAAATGTTCAAGTTCAAGTTCATTAATTGCCTCAGATGGAACCAGAGATAAATTCAAAAAGGCGAACCAGGCGATCCATGAATAATGCTTTCTGTAATACTATGGGCCACTGACTATCATTAATCCATGAAGAGCTAGTATCTTAGATTCTTTCTCTTCTTACTTCCTGTCCAACCATCAACCCTCTGTGTGCCACATTCATTTTCTTTCCATAAGCAGATAAGTAAATAAAATTCGTGCATATTTGATTCAATGGCACAGAAAGGATTAAAGCCATGATCGGGAGTTCCCCGAGTAGGATTGATAGAACGGTCCTACATCTGTTTAGTCTTAAACCTTTCTGTGCCACAGACTTTGAACAGTGCGTACAACGCTGTGGGGTTTTCTGTGCCGCTTGGTATCCTAACAACACAAAGGGTATACACTTTGGATTGTTGCCGTAAGCAGTACGGCCTGCGAACCTCAACAACAAATCGACAACAAATTGCTAGTGTTTTTCATAAAGCGCTGAACAGTAACCGGCAATTTGGCAACAATTCTGCGAGCAAGTGCCAATTGATGATCCCTTTTTTCGGTTGTTGTTGTTGATCGTAAGGCGTTCTGTGGTTTGCAAAACGTTGGCAACTATCGGTAATCATTCGGCAACTAATCGCCCATCAAAACATGTCAGAATTGTTTATTTTGTTTGTCAAAAGTTGGCACTGCTTTTTGATTTGCTTATGTGGTCGGCGACTAGCCTTCGTACAAGTGTAAACCATGCCTTACCTTGGGTGTGTCCAATACGACTTCCTTTGGTGTTTCTGTACTCTCTACGTTGCTACCAGACTCTTGGGTCTTGAAAGTGACCATCTCACTTATTTTTCTCTGCGCATTTTCACCGTTGACATCGTTGTCGTCGTCGTCAAAGCCTGCGTCGTCGATAGCAAATGATCTAGCGGACTCGGGCTTGACGGTCGCCGCCCCGTCCTCTGCGGTGAAGCGTTGACCGTCCGTCGACACGTCCTTCGAGAACATCTTCCTGACGAACCTGCCCCCGATCACCTGGCGTATCTTGATGTAGATGCGAAGATAGAGAACGGCTACGATGACGAGCGGGAGGAAAAAAGAAAGGCAGATCGACACGATGGCGGGCACGGTTTGGCGGGCATAGCCAGCTATGCACTGACTCGTGTTGTCAACGTCGACCGCGAAGTCCCATCCGGTGCAGTAGGAGAGCCAGAACCCGCCGCACAGGAGCCAGGTTAGGCCGTTGGCCATCAGCGCTTTGCTCCTGCTACGCGACGTGTAGTGCTCGATGGGATGGTACGTCGCTTGGTGGCGATCGATGCAGATGACGACCACGGTGATGACGGACACGGTGAAAGCCACCTCGCGGACACCAAGGTAGGCTCGACAGGCAGCCGTGGAGAAGGGGAATTCCCGCTTGTAGGTATGGATGATCGTGACGACGAGAAGAATTCCCACGAGGACATCGGACACGACCATGTTAATTATGTAATAATTGTTGTAGGTGCGAAGTCGCTCCCGAGCCGCGAACGCAGCCAGACACAGCGAGTTGACGAAAATGATGACGAAGCAATAGATAGATGCGAGAATCATACCTTCGATATTTGTATTTTCTCGTAAATCGTCTCGCACGGGCTCTCCTACGGTGACGAATTCCTCGACGATTTCAGTGACAAGAAGTGTTGTCAGATTAGTTTCGCTGATCGTCGCCATGGGAATTAGATCTCCACACGGTCTAGGCAGGTACGCTTCTCGTTCAGCACCAGGTTATCAGTGGCACGGTTGTACGTCCTCAACTCGTGGACAAGAAACTGATATTGAAAGAACAAATACGCAGTGACCATGTCAAAAAGCAAATACATTTGAATTATCTTACAAAACAAAGAGAGCTAGCAAGATGAGAGAGTCAGAATTAGAGAGACAGAGATAATATGGCAAAGCAGCGGATGAAGAGAGAGAGAGAGAAAGAGAGAGAGAGAGAGAGAGACAGACAGACAGAACGATAAAAGAGGAAAAGACAACCACACTCATGCAAGAGCAAAAATATGCATTTGATTTATTTTTTTTTCCGCCGACAAAACGAATGTATAAGGGACACAGAGGTTTATCTTATGAAACTAAAATTCTCAGTGAAGATGAACAAACACTTGATGCGTACCCTTTTGAAGAAACCCATTAAAAATGTATGATGAGAAATTAGGGCACATATTTCTGGAGTCCAACAACGCATTCAATTCCCGTATAGCCCCCGGGCATGAAAGAATGGTGAATGATTGGTTTCTCTCTAATACCAGCCGTTTTATATTTCGCAACAATCAGTAATCTCGATGCTCCATGCATTCGATTTATGTACGTTGCGGTCAATTTCCATCTAATGATCAAATTGTATTGATGCCTTACATGTTGTCATGTAGTAGACAAAAAGTCAACCAATTTGTGTCAACTGCGCGGGCCAGCATGATGTATTTTGAAGATACACGTATAAGAATTCAGATTTGCCAAGGCTAAATATGCGGCTTGGGAGAATGGGGTGGGGGGGGGGGAGATGGGGCGTGAGATTGATAGGATATGAGATGGTATTGGGCAGATGCATAACCATGTTCCACGCCAAGAGGGTTAGGGAAAGTACGTGTTTTATATGTATATATATATATATATATATATATATATATATATATATAAGAAAAGGAAAACTGACCAGAAACAAATGATGAATAGTGAAAACTTTGAGCAAAGAAATGGGTTGGAAATGGAAACCTTTTTTCTTAGCACAAAGTTTTCACTGTATATAAATAATACATATTGTGTTATATATATATATATATATCTATATATATGAAGAGCTTGCTTCCAAAAGGTGCTAAATCCTTCATTTTTCAATGGATTTATCGCCTTTTGGTTGCAAGCTCTCTCTCTCTCTCTCTCTCTCTCTCTCTCTCTATATATATATATATATATATATATATATATATAAGAAGATTGAGTCGAATGTTATGATTAAAAGAAGAATGAGTCTCAAATACGCCATCTGTAGATCCAACAAGAAGGTTTTTATTCACAAAATTTTCAGCCTGCCTCAGGCCTTCGTCAGTGTAGTGGATACTAGGAAAATGTATACTAGGACAGTGTATACAGTACACTGACGGAGGCCTGAGGCAGGCTGAAAATTTTGTGAAGAAATTCCAAGATGAACATATATATACATAATAACATTATATCTTAATATATGATATCAAGGGCAGGCGTTGTTTAACATCCACATTGTCGCTTTTTGCATACCAGTTATTGAACCGATGATAACGGTATCCAATTTTACTTTGTCTGAAATGTACTCGCATATCCATTAATGTAACTATTAGATTTATTTCGTTTAATCATGCGTACATTTCGAAGAAGTATTGTGTAGATTTACTTCATCAATTTAAATATTACGTGATAAAGAAAGAAAATGACTCTTCCCTTTGAGCATTCATGGTGCTTGTAGTCACTATCACAAACCAGTATTATTCTTTAATACCGTCAAGATAATGTTCTGTTGGTTTACAGACCACAGGGAAAATCTTTCCGAAGTGGTTCGATGAGAAATAACTATCCATAAAGTAAGGAAACATTGTGCATCCAAACAAACATTCTAAGTCAGTCTGCACATTTAAACCCTTCCTCCACCTCCTGCACCCCTACTCCCTCCCTCCACCTTTATACAAACCCCCAATTCCACCTGCACCCCTATAACCCCCGCACCAGTCTTCCATTTGCGCCCCTACACCCCTCCTCCATATTCAATTCATTTTTCAATTCAATTCATTTATTTCCATACTTCTCAATTATGGACATTATAACGGAAATCAAACAAGTTCTTTCACCTTGTAAACAATGTGCAAAACACAAACAATATACATGGTGATAACACAGTAATTATATGTAGGTACCTAATGATAACTGGTCAAAATCGAAATCGAGATGGGGTTGATCAAAGAAAAGTATGACGGGACCTACATGAAAGCAAGCTTGTTTGGCTGATAAGCCCCGAGTAATCAGTGTCTGTGAAAAAGAAACGGAGAACGGATAGAAGATAAGACCTTGATGTAATGGTGCCAAATAAGAAAAAAAAAACTAAAATGTGAACCATTACTGTGACCGAGCTATCATTGGTTGCACCCTACTTCTGTACAACTCTCCTCCATATGCACCCCATATACACCCCTCCTCCATCTGCACCCCTTCACCCCTCCTCCATCTGCACCCCTACACCCTCCTCAATTTGCACCCTACACCCCTCCTCCATCTGCTCCCCTACACCCCTGGCCTCCTCCATTACACTCCTACACCCCTCCTCCATCTGCACCCCTCACCCCTCCTCCATATGCACCCCCTATACACCTCTCATCCATTATGCACCCAACACCCCTCCTAAATCTGCACCCCTACGCCTTTCCTCCATCTGTACCCCTATTCCCCTTTGCTCCTCCAATTGCACCCTACGCCCTTCCTCCACCTTACACTTAATGTACGTCAAAGCCGGATGAAAGAGAAGGATGTTGTTTGGCTTGTCTCAGACATGGGCGAAAGTCATATTTCCCAAGCCATGGGCATGCTGTCTGGGAGTAATCTCTCTGAGTGGAAGTGCTTGAAGTCAAAGTGGCCACGAATGACTTGGAATCCTTTGTAAAGCACAAAAGTCTCCCATGAGCTTTGCCGCTTTATGGGGTCGGGCGGTCCATTTTTTCAAGTATAAATTTCATGGGATCAGTTTCAAAATATCCATCGTTCTCTTTCAGACCATTCTCCCTCCCTCACTCCATCTCCCTCCCTTTCTTCTTTCTCTCTTTTCCCGCTCTTTCTCTCACCATTACTCTTTCCTCTTGTCTGTATAGCCGTCTCATTTTCGTTTTTATTCCTCTGGCTCACTTCAGTTTTGCAAGTACATGAAATTCAAACACAACGTCTTCCGTCAGAAATACGAGAAAAGAAAATCGATGTCTGATCATGTGTCGCTTTTTCTTTGTGTGCACTGTTTTTTTTTTTCTCGATGCCCCTACATACCTGTATGCACACAGAGAGACAGACACACTCGCACACACACACACAGACACACACAGACACACTTATTGATTATTTGCTCTTAGTAATTATGGTAAAAATATGCATCGCATAATCTTATGATAATAGTGTTCGTTCGTTCGTTTGTTCGTTCGTTTATTCATTCCAATAAAAGATCAGTGGTTACAAAGAACACGAACAAAAATCATTCGAAATGAAATCAACGACATAACGCACACAAACAAAATTAGAGTTTACACTATTTGTCATATCAAACATTTCATGTAAATGAAAATGAGAACTAGAGAAAATCCTTGAGGCCTTGTATGAAATACATTCTCTCAACAAATAGCATTTGTTGTTACTGAATTTCAAAGATGTCCCTTGTTATTTAATCTTTATAGAATGAAAAGGCCTTCATTGTCTCTCTTTTTTCAATATTACAAAGCGTAGAGTACCAACGTGTAATGTCACAGCCATCCATCGCCATAGAAACTGGTTTTCAATTAACAACCTCACCTGGCCTGAGTGGTTACGCTCGCGCCTGGTTCCAACCCAAGCTATAACAAAAGACTGCGACATCATCACTTCACTTCTCCATTGTGACGTTTGTTCACTATGTGCGAGATTGAGAACAAGAAGTTGGATAATGATATTATACTGAAAAAAAAAATATCACACGGATCAGCCCATCATACTGCTGATCAGCGGGTGGGGCCGGCATGCTTGCACATTCAAATTACATGAAACATTTCCAACAATAAAGTAAACTTGACATTATATATACCAACGATAAATGGTTCCTTAGTTATCAGTGGAAGTAATAAATACTGAAATTCAACTGCAGTAATAAACATGATAACACAACATCCTACGTTCTGTTAACAGCCAGTGTTCGCCAACAGACATATCTCTTGCTCACACATTCAAATTACATGCAAAAGACGTAAGAACAATTAAGCCCCTGCCACTGTATACTTGGTATATGTATGTATCAACAATGTGTGGATGTGTGTGTGTGCGTGTGTGTGTATGTGTGTGTGTGTGTGTGTGTGTGTGTGTGGCTTTGAGTGTTGTATGTGTTAGTATGCGTGTACGATGTCATATTCTTATTTTCATTTCATTTTTATTTAATTTATTCATTGTCATTTTCAACAATAATGATACAACAAGTATTTGTACAAAACATATCATTCTATAAAGAAAAAAAAAACCAAAACTGCGTCGTTCTGCGAACTAGGATAGGCAATTTAGGCGCCATTGCACGCTTCAGACAGTCTTGTCTCGTGTATAAGAATGCACTTGTTAGATATCTTTTTTCATACATGCATATACTGCAATAAGCCAAGCAAATAAAGTACCTCAAAGTTGTTTGCGTCATGCGGTGATGGTACTGTTTGTTATGCTGAAATCATTTTGCAGAGAAAATAACCCTGGGGCTTTAAATGGGGCGTTCGATGTCGCCAGAAGTGGACCGGCCAGTATCCAGGGCAGTTGGCATGATAAAATGAATGTCTGGCTGATATCAGTTGCATTGTTTTGAGTGGTTATTGATTGTTTCATTCAGTTCATACATAAACATCGTAGTATATCAATTCAGAATAGCCTGCAAAATTGTGGGAGGCTTTTACATTTGTGATATATTTACATTATGTGATTCTTCTGTAAAAACGTCTACTTTACATTTCTGTCAAGAGCAGCGAAGCACGTTCAGACTCCGTTTCTGATTGATTGGTGAACTTCCAATATTTATTCATAGGTTTCATTTATATCAATTCATTTGCGGGCGTGCCACCAATCATCTGCCAATAGCACAGATTGTAAAATTTCTCCACTTCTGAAAATAAAATGATTGTAACAAATCATCAACGTTCTCATCAAAATCTAAATAAACGTACGTGAAGAGTACTTAAAGAGTACTTCAACGAAAGAGATATATCTCTATGCAAGAACATACATTACACCGTATCTTAAAGGCATTACTTACCATTTTGCAGATGAAACAAAAACCCACCTTTAGTGCTTCAAAATAGTTCTAAAATGTAAGTTAGGGATAGACACAACCAATGTAAAAATGTAAATCAGTTTAATCATAGCATTGTTAAATATACAAAATGTGAACAATAGTTATAATAAAATAGCTTCTGGAATAACCCGTCTACAGTTATGGTTTATTGAGAAAAATTGTGATGTCTCCTTAAATAGGCTTTATTGCGAAATTGGCATATGGTAAAGATGGTTTTGTGATACAACTGACCTAAACATAATTATGCATCAAATGTGATAACTCGAACATTTTTAAATCACTGCTCCCAATGGTAAACAGTACATATACCCTTAAGGTAGAGGTGGAGGACTTGACTAGGATGACGGCCTCTACCCAATGTGGTATCTTGCAATTCTCTCTTTTTAACTAAAAGAACAAAACACGCATATAGAATAAGCATCTTGAATTGTTGAACCTCAAGTAAATTCTGCATTAAGGCGAGGAGGGTAACGCAAAGGGATATTGACAGAGATGAAAACGAGGGGACATAGATGTTAGTAGCAGTTACTTGTAAATACATTTTCCTTTGAATGATAAAACGGGGATGTCGAAGGTTGAAAGAATAGCACTGATAACGACAACCAAACTCTTAAAATCATCCAACGTCCACAGCAAACGAAAACCAGTGTATTTTCTTTTTCTTCAGAAACACTTCAACAGTGATAGAATACATTGATGTTATCTATTATTACTTAGAAAATAGGGTTCAAGATGACAAAGCTGTCTCTTTTTGAAAACGTCCACAGCAAACGAAAACCAGTGTATTTTCTTTTTCTTCAGAAACACTTCAACAGTGATAGAATACATTGATGTTATCTATTATTACTTAGAAAATAGGGTTCAAGATGACAAAGCTGTCTCTTTTTGAATTTTGACTTTTCACCGACCAAAACATAATACACGCACACACCCATACACACGCACACACCCATACACACGCACACCACACACGACACACCCTTGATCTGTTTTGATTTCATTCAACTCATACTTGGATTAGCCCATTCTGGGTACATGAACACAGACAATGCAAATACAATTCAGAAACAAAAACGAATCAGTTTTCAATATAATCATGCTGCAAATAGTCTCTCTATCTTCAACATGAATAATGAATCAGTTGTAAATCAAGCCCACTGGTAAATTCTTCACGAGAAAATATAGACATATGCAAACATATCTCCCTTGAATATATTGGGTTATATGATTTCACTTATAAGATCATATACATGTAAAAAAAATACATTGTATAAACCAATAATGAAATCATTAAGATATAAAAACCCAATGAATCCTCTCCCTCCCAACCAAAACAAATCTTCATCTTCTTATCCTAAATAACACACGGCACAAGACACAACAAACAAACACAGAAACAAACACAGAAACAAACAAACACACACACAAACACCACACACACACACACACACACACACACACACGCACACACACAAACTCCTTTTCTTTTTGCAGTTGACTTTAGAGATTGAGGATGCATCGACAGAAAAAAAGTCATTAATAGGAGTGAAGGATAGGCAGAGTGGATGAGAGGAAGAGACAAAAGGCAAGGTGATGAAAGATACAGCTGTAGATAGATTGGCAGATAGATGCAAAAGGAAAGGACATTCCTCTTTTAGTAGTCATTGCCCCCTCCCCCCCCCCCCCTCCCACCCCCTCCTCCTCATCCCTCCTTCCGTTCCCTGCCAATGTGTCCCAGTCCGTCCCCCTAATTCGTCAAGTTTGATGGGCAGGAGACTATTCTCGCCAAACCGAGCTTCACTCGTGACAATTTCAGCTGACAGACGCGGCGTATTTTCTCTCCTTCCTCATCCACACCGCGTGGCGGGACAACTACATCAGCTCCAAAGGTATACTCCCGTGTGTGGGTGTGCGAGCATGTTGTTACAAACCGCCATACAAAAAACCTTGGGAGTAAACAAGTGAAAGACGGATATCGCATCTTTTTCTTGTTCTCGAAAACAGGGGATTTATTATCAAGGACAAGACGAATCTTGAAGCACATAATTGTCTGATCTAGGTAAGTCAGTAAACCTATTTGTTCGAAGTGATGGCATTGTGTTTCTATCACCGCGAAAAATTACACCTGTTTACGCGAATATTCCATCGGCACTGTTTTCTGTTTACCACTAATTACAGGGAAGACGAGAAACTCGTTCAATTTGCTTGGACAAAACAACGATGGGGGTCTTCGGCGGATGTCTTTTAGTTTTATCTAACAAGATGAACACCATGGGCAGATGGGAGCGAGTTAATTGCCTTTCGGAAGGCAACGATGCTGAGTTTTGGCTCGAAAACACAACTATTATCAAGAATGTAGTACAATTTTGTTCTTCATTTTACTTCTTTTCGTCGAGGGCAAGAAAACAAACATCACTTTGTCATAGGCAGTTAAATGGCCATTGCATTCTCATTCATAATTCAAAGTTGGCTATTACATTGATTACTGTTTGTCCATGGATTCTTTGCTAGAATTATTAATCGGGAATTGTTTATAGTAATTGGAAGTTGATGCCGGTGTTGGTGTATAAGGCCCTATACTTTGTATATCTCTCTATATCACAACGCTTATGAAAGCATTATAATTATGTTTGCCTTGGAATATGATAAAATATAAGGATTTAAGCGTTTGCGGCTCAGATAACAGCTGTAATAGTTAATTGGGGGTCAAATAGTGATTAGCGCAGCTTAGTTACGAGGCGAAATGGTTACCGCAAAATTGCTTTGAAACAAGCCGCCACGAGTGTGAATGATTATAATTTATCTTGAATACCGGCCTTCAAAAATATGAAAGGGATAATATAGTATTTGTTGAGATGAGGATTCAGTTTTTAACTTTTTGCGAGATACTTAGAAACCACTTTATGAAATGTTAAAGAGTATACAATTGTAAGAAGAATTCAAAGTTTTTTGATGAAAATCTGTTTTGAAATGGCTGAGATATCCAAAAACAAAGTAAAACAAGGAGACCCTAATAAAAGGTGGGTCCCACCTTCTATTAGAGCAGCTTTGTTTTGGATATCTCAGCTATTTCAAAACGAATTTTCATCAAATAAATTTCAAATTCCTCTTAAAATTATATGCTCTTACATATTTCATGAGACGTTTCTCGTTATCTAAAAAAAAATAATGAGAAACCCCCCCCCCCTTGAAAACCCGAAGCCCCATCTCAACCGAAACTATACCATCCCTTTAACCTAAAATATGGAATCAACGGAGACGAAAGTGAAAGAGAAAAGGATGGGAGGGGGTCTTCTCGAGCAATGATTACTTGGACTGACCTTTAACCTATGATGACGTAAAGGATGTCATCAAGGATGATGTACCAATTAATGCGGCGGTGACTGCAAATTCATTATTATCATTAACTGCTTTTCCCGGATCGGGTGATTTCCTTTCACGACTTTCAATCAGAATTAAATCCCTCCGAAACTACGAGTAGGCCGACATTCTCAGTGAAGATGATCACTTTTCAGGGTGATGATGGAGTGTAAGACACTTTATCTACTATATTTACTCTATAAATGCTAAATGTTTAGATTGGATATAGCACTGTTCCGGTGTCACTATGTCTGAGTTTCAAAGTTTGGGGTCAAATGAATTGATACACATTCTTGTGTTTATCTAACTACAGAAAAAGAGGTATAAAAAGAGCCTTCTTATTTTGGTATTAAGTTCAAATAACATTATGTGTTAGGGCCCAAAATTGTGTGAAAATCTTTCCATTCGCGCTTTAAAGGCAAAATTATCTTCCACAAATGAATCACTTAAACAACAAAACGAAAAAATTATGGTTCCTCTTTGCACCCTTATGATTAGAGTATAATAATGCGCTGCTTATTACACATGGCGTAGTCACTGCAGACCGTTGACCAAATAACCGGCGTCGTCTTTCGTAATTGTAGAATAAGCCAGATAGGTTATCAGCTGCAGTAATATGCGTGTCGTTGTTTGGGAATTTACTATAAGAGGGAGGGTAACCCAGTGTTTGTGTGGAATCAGTGAATGCAGCAATATTAGTAGAATACATCAGCGCAGTTCACTGCAAAAAGTCCGGTGTTAAATATGAAACACCGAGCTGGTGTTAAATTTCCGGTGTTCATTCATGGTGTTAGATTAACACCTCCGGGTGTCATTTCAAAATTTCAAATTGTTTTTTGAATGGTTTCTTAGTTACTGCACTTCTTGTTAATTTTGAACTTCAACAAGACGATAAAGAATTTTCCGATAAAGTACTTGATTTTTGAAAAAAATCTGTAAATACATTAACACCACAGTAACACCAGTTGGTGTGGTCCCCTATTGAAGCTGGACGGGAGTTATACCATTGAAATTAACACCACCAATATCAAATCAACACCATGCGGTGTCATTATTGAATTAACTCTAGCGCAGTGTCAAAAATATCACCAGCCACAGTGTCAAATTAACACCACGAAGTGCCAGGCGAACATTTTTTAACACCGTCACAATACATTTTCTACACCTGTGGGTGTGGTCCTCTATTAAAGTTTGATCGGTGTTAGATTTGACACCCATGGTGTTAAATCTAACACCGATGTTTTTACAGCGTTTGAGGAAAATCAGACGACCAGTTCAAAGTTATGATCTTAAAAAAACATGGTCCCGCCATCGCAGGATGAGAAGACTACAAGTACAGCAGTTCGTGACGTCACTGTATAGTACAATGATATAAATAAAATATTAAAAAAAAAAGAATTGCTCAAAATAAATTTTCTTATGAAAAGTACATATTCCCTTGTTATTGACATAAAATATGCAAAGGGTAATATCGTTCCCCTGCCTTCCGAAGAGGTATAAATCCAAGCGCTCTTTCATTTTGCTAGAACTGAAGACATGTTGAATTCTCTTTACATTTTCTTTGTAAGTAGTTGTGCTGCAGTCACGTCACTTCATCTGTAGTCTTCTAACCCAGCGATCGTCGTATGGCGGCACCGAAACTTTAGAAAGTCGTAACTTTTGAAAGGATTGTCCGATTTTGCTCTTCACTAGTGTGTTCTACTGACATTGCTGTATCAACTCACACAACATGTATTTGGATAAATAGTCCCTTTAAATTGTTCAACGATGAAACACCCGCTGTGACAGATGAGTGTAGTTCTGTCAGCAGGCGTTACACCTTCATGAATGCACTATCTCTTTTCAAGATGGTCAGGCAGAAACCAACTTGATAGATGAACAAACATACTAGAATGAACAAATCTCATCGCAAACTTCGGGTGGACACACTCTCAATGCAAGTATTTTTTTTTTGGTCATTGCAGTTATCGTTTAAGAAAAGTCCAGTTAACATAAAAGAAATAACTAACTGAAACAAATTTTACAGCTAATATTATTCATCACCAACAATCCAGAACTGACTAAAGTAAAACCATAGTCTCTTTGTGTGTGGTTTTTTTTTCACTGAGTCAAGTAAAGCTAGTGTAAGGGTGTGTGTGTGTGTGTGTGTGTGTGTGTGTGTGTGTGTGTGTGTGTGTGTTTGGGTGCGTTTGTATAATACATGACGGTAATCTAGCGCGATAATAATTCTTCTACCACGTTTAAAGACCTCGTTATAGAATTCAGAAACCTTAAACTTGCAATATTATTTCTAGATATGAACTGTGATTCAAATAGCAAGGGAGAATGAAGATTCATTGACGTCTTTAGGTCTGCCTCGCATTCATGAAATTCAAATCGTCAGAGGAATTCCAACCCTGTCCCAAATTCCATGCAAATTTTCTGACCGATCACATAAACTTCGGCCATCCTTGCTGCCTTACGTGCAATAAACTTTGCATAATTGGAGAACGGCGCGGCGCCCAGCTTTTTCCCCTCGCCAAGTTTGCCAGAGTACCTCGCTCGGTATGCATTTTGGATAGTGGCGAGATTGATTGTGGATTGATTTTGAGAGTGCCGAGGTATACTCGAGGGAGACTCGTGCATCTCCCTTTTTTGTTCGAGAGTCGTGTGTTTGCTCAGTCACTTAAGCGAGGAATGCACACAATCTTCATTCGGCATCTTGTTTTACCAGCCGCGGCCAGTGAAGGAGGACGCGTGGTGTTTGTCGCGTTCCCGCACCATTTTCTTTCTAAGTAGGTAAAGCTACCCCAACCACATATGCGAAGATGACGGTGTCACGTATGGGGAGAGGAGAGGCGAAGATGGATGGAGGGAGGGAAGGAAGGAGCTTTATATTAGGAGTTAGAGAGGATAGACAGATAAGTAGATAGAGTGATATAGAGAGGGAGAGAGATGATAGTAAATTGAACGTGGAACTTCTGGTTGCACTGCCGATAGTGCATGACGTTGTCATGGATGCAAGCATACTATTATTATTGAAACAAAGTTCATGGGCCTTCTTCAGAGTGACGCTGCCGCTGCCGACGATTCGAAGCAAACACGACGTTTCTTAACTTACTCTTCTAGATCAATATTGTTTCTTGCTTGGCGCATCTCCAAAGAGTATACCCACGCGACAGCCTGACAACGTCTCCAACTATACGTTTGCCGTATCGACTGCTGTCCAGAGTTGATGGAATACCGTCTTGTTACCAACCATTTGGGCTCTTTCAAGCCTTTGATAATTCAAATGACAGTGTGAGAAAAAACAAACAAACAAAGAAAATGCTAAGTGAGGGTTTCCTCCCTGTAAAGATGGCACAATTATATCGAGGTTGACCGATACACACAATGTGAAATATAACCACGTTTACGTTAGAATTTCCGTCAATCACAATGAGTACACAAGTATGTAAATTTGCAAAGTTGAAGAAAGGCATGTTGTTTCTCTGAAGAAAGAAAAGTAAGTCTATGAGTTTGGGAAAATTCTATAAGGTTGACAATAGGCAAATATTTGACGTTAGAGACACTTTCTCTTTTGTGGGAGTGCGAGAGGGAAAGAATGAACAGATATCATAATGTGTGTGTTTGAATAATGTGTGTATATGCAACTATATCTGTTTGGCCATTGCTAAAACACTCAGCAGCACTCAATACATCCTGAAAATAACTATATGAAGATGTCAAGGTGTCTCAGTTGAGGAGAGAGCGCTATTGTTCAATGTTGTTAGGACGAAGGAAATATTGCAAAACAAGAAAGATACGCGCTGGCTCTGGTGGCAAAAGAATTGATTGTGACAGTAAAAGTTACAGGGTAGCATGTTAAAATGGGAGGGAAAAAGAGAAAAGAAAAAGGAATAGAGAAGCTTTTTAGATTCCCTCAATTTTTCCTTCCCTTCCATATTTATCTGAAGTTCCTTTAAACTCGGTCAACGACGACAGCTGCCAGCATGCTCAACGTTTTAAGTGCAGAAAAAAAAGATAGTGCCGTCATTTCATTCAGCTTTTTTTTTTCAACATATGATCTTGTCGAGAAATGAGAGAACAACGATGTACATAAGTTTGCGTTTGTGTGTGTATTGGGTGCATATGGCAGATATACCTAGTATAGTGAGAAAGAGAAGGAGTGAAACCAAAGGGGAATTGTGTATGGGTGATTGTGTGTGCGTGTATGATGTGTTTGCGTACAACCAAAAAGTAGCATGTGTATATTAAAAAAAAAATGTCTGGTGTGTTATGGTTTTACTTCGCTGTGTTTGTGGCAGGGTGGACAAAATAATATAAGCATAATTATGATGATGATGATGATAATGATGATGATGATGATGATAATTAGGTAGAATTACATGTAAATGTGTAGGAAAGGATTAGGCAAGTTAAACTGATTCTGTTTTCATGATATTTTTTAAATCTTCAGATTTAATAGATGAGGTGAATAAATCAAACACATAATGTCCCTTTAATAACCGATTCCATGCAATGACATTACCATGATTACGCCAACTCAGTAGACCGTGTTTCCCAAGGGTCGTTTCTCGTAAGCTGATCTATTGTTCATTAATCCAAAAATGAAATAGGGTTCGTCGATCAGGATGATTCTTGCATTAATCCGAGGGTTAATTTATTCCGAGAACAGGAGGAGGTTCGTTTCTCCGAAGCTGAACAAGGGTTCGTTGATCCAGAGATGATATAAGGTTCTTTAATCCGAAAATAAAATAGGGTGTTATTCTGAAAACTGAGCTGCGCGAGATTCATTGTTGCCAATACTAGATAAAATTAATCTAAAGATAGTTTTATGTAATAGTACAAACCTGTTGTTCAGTGTATTTTGATTTTATTTGTTTTGAAATATTTTTGAAAGACTACACCGTAATTAAAACTTTTGTTCATTATCATTGTAGGAAAACAGAACCCTCTTTTCGGATAAAAGACCTCTTTCACTACAATCGATTCTTCGGAATAGCGGACGTTAAAGGAATAAAAAACGTGGGGAATAACGAAATGAATAGATTTACATCTGGTGGTAAAAATTAAGTTTGAAGTCAGATCTCATCAGATCTCATTATAAAGAAGAGAGTAAAGTTTCACCCCTAAACCGCTCAGTGCCCCTTGAATAATGTATACGTGTAATAATTATATACTTCATGTTGCAGGAGATGACGTGATCGAGAACTCGACAATGAGTGGCGTTCAGGAGCTGAATCTGACCTCCTTCGACATAAACCGCCATCAGTCTCCGATCTTGACCTCCGGCCTCCCTCATCACTCCCACGAGTTCGACAGCGCGTTCTACTTCGACATCTGGACCCTCCTCGCCAGCGTCGGCCTACTTGTGGTTGTCGTTCTCATCAACGGGGTCGTGTTTCTCACATGGCGACGTCAATATATCCGCGGCGGCTACGCTGCCGCCGCGGCCGCTGACATTCACGACAATCATTTCTACTTCCCGAACTCGTCGGGTAACATCAGCTTCATCGACGTGGGAATGGTAGAAGAAACAGCGGATACGAAGGGCTTGCTGACCACGCTGCCTCTGGTAGTCGAAGATGTGCTTCCAGAAATCGTCAAAGCTGGAGACTCGTCGCGAAAGAACCAAAGCAGACCTGCCAGACAGGTAAAGAAGTGGTCGTCACTGGGCTCGACACGCAACCACCAACTCGACAATGATCCCGACAACGGAGATGACGGAAAAGTGTTAATAGAATGAAGTGATGACATCATGACGTCATGTATACTATCTATATCTATATCGCTTCTCGGCCTTTTGGCTAAGATCATGTGTATATGTATATATTCCGATGTTGGTGCATAACGCATCTTTTTTGTTTTTGTTTTCACTATAAAGAGCATCATTTTGTTAATCTTGAAAAGTGATGACTTCTTCCAGCGAATCTCAATATGTTTTCTTTAATCTGCATTATATTGTACCATAACTACAGTAATTGTTGGATAAGTGTGGAGATATAACATTTAGAATTATATCAATCTTCAGCAAAATGTGCATTGTGTATCGATATACAGAGACCAAGTCCAAATCCCTACATTCACATTATGTCATTTGCTGAAACTTTTTAATGAATTTTTAAAATAAATCGAAATTGAAGAAAAAAAAATCTTTTGCTTAATAGGGTTTCTATGATTTACAATGTGACGAAATTTTGTCAGTGCATACCTCTATATACCACACCATGTTATTATCTGTAATAAAAATGATGGGGAAGTGTTAGGTCAGCGTTAAATAGAGCTGAAAACCATTGTAAAACGAAGAAAAACGGAGGTAACGTTTCTTGATACAGTTTTCGATTTGGGTGTGGGGAAATGCTGAAGTTCGGAAAAACGTGCAAAGTTCGGTGAGTTAATTGGTACTCCTAGACTTAAGAACATGTCTTGTTCAAACTTTTAAGCAGTTGGAATGATGCTGCTTAAACTGGAGCTCCGGCCTCCTCCGAGGCCCAAATCCCATATTCAGTGTTTGTATAAGTCAGGCTTATATAAAAAGAAAATGACGAGAGAAAACTGTTAGAGACATGCAACATCTTCCCACGGTCGTGAGAAGTGTTCCTCTTTCGGAAAACTTCTTCCAATACGCCAAAGGGGGAACTTTCCTTCTTTGATGGCGAGAGTTTTATCATGACTGTAGACAAAAATATGAGTAGTGCAATCCTTTTTAGTAAAAAGTCGAGTCTCTTTGCCAAGAAAAGGAATGAGAAAGGAAGACGGGGTCAATTGTTTGAGAAAGTTTCAAGTAGCTTGGTTAGGAAGAAATAAGAGCGTGGTGAAGTGAAGAACTATGAAGTCGATGTCAGAGTCCTGGACCAAAAAAAAAAACACCCTGACTAATGTCTGTGGGGTGTAAATGTGTTAATATCGATGTGAAAACTTTAAAAACACTTGTGGTGCATTAACTGGAGAGACATCAACACTCCTATCTGATGAAGTTGAATTGGATGAAATTGAATGATCTTTGTATACTTACTACACCACAACGATTAGGAGGCATGGAAAAAATAACATTCTACACGGCTATCGATTAAAACATGCCTCTAGGTCTTTACTGTTATAAAATGCTTTGCTGAAACATCCTCATCGTCTGCTTAGTATATATCAGGCGTTGAGTTAGGGTATTCCCGCATACTGCCGCCACTTGGATTCCTGCACTCCATGCTGTATCAACATGGACATTTCCCGCCAATTGGGTCAAGGGTATTTGCCCCGAAATATTCGGCTGAGCTTTGGCTGGAGTGTCTGATGGACAGGAAACGCAAATACTTGCTCGCGGGACATGATGACCCTTCACGATCGCAAGTCATCTGCGCGCAACGCGGAGCTCTCGTCTTACGTGTCTCCTTGGTATAAGTACCGGACCCTTCTTGCGACACCTCCCACATCCTCCATCTCCCCCCCCCCCGTCCCTGTGCCTCTTTTTCTCTGTTTCCAGTCATCTACATGCATTTCGTATTCTCCAAAAATCATTCCCTCTCTACTTGTTTCTCTCCACCTGTTCCGATCTCCCCCATGCAGTTACTCTATCCTTCCCTCCACCCCTTTCTCCTTCCCCTCTCCGCCTCGCCCTTCATTGACAACCTTGCTCTCTTAAGTCCTTGTGCACCTCTCCCCCATCTCTCTAGCTCTCAGTCCTTCTGTCTGTCAGTCTGTTTCTTCTTTGTATGTCTTTTTGTCTGTCTGTATGTCCGCCACTCTCTCTCTCTCTCTCACGCCAGCGCAAGTTATATGCTTATCTTTTGGACAATAGTGTCTCAAAAAGATTGGATTATGTTGTGTTCTCCTCTCTTTTTCGGCCTCTTTTCTCACGCAAACACTCAATTCAAACATGCGATCTTTCTCACATTCAAAAGCTCACACACATCCTCCGGCGACTTGTAAGCCAAAACAAAAGAAGAATTTTTGAAGTAAAAAACAAAACAAAAACATGGGCTGCATTGAAATTAGTGCTCCCTAAAAGAACAATATTGTATATATCTGTTTTGACGCATAAAAAAGACATGAAGGTGCAGCCGACGTTTTGTCTTCCTTACTAATTCTTCTCCTCCTTTTTGTTCTTCATCTCTTTTAGCAAGAAATAACATGAACAAGGGGCATGCTTATTCACTACTCCTATTCAGAGAGAGTAATAGCATAAATACAACAACAAACAAGACAAAACAAACGAACAAACAAACAAACAAACAAACAAGAAAACCTTCATTCCCTCTTCTTCGTCAACTTTCTGTATTGTGCTTACTTCGCAAAAAAAAAATCATTTTCGCACTGCAGCGTAATAACTGTCAACTGAAATGAATTTGGTGTGCTTGTCTCGCTGAAACTTTATCCCTTTTCTCCTCGATCTGTCAGCATCTTCGTCAGTACCGACTAATAAAGACATCAAGAGATGGTATTTGGTGCAGCTCCCCTTTCATCACATCAATATTGTACTCTCCAAAGATGTCCTTGCGACGAAGGATGACACAAGCCCTTGGAAATTTCAACCGTCAACCCTTCGTCAACTGGAGTGTCCTCTTGAATATGAGGTTATAAGTCTGCTAGATGGTCTGCCGGAATGGCCAGTTTATAATGCAAGTTTCACTGCAGCGTTGATCCCTTTCCTTCGGTGTCAGTGAAGTCTTTTTTTTTAATGTCACATGATGTGTTAAATTTCATCTATTGTCAAATGATTGTGTGATTTTTATTGTACCTATCATGAAGCTATCTCTGTAAATAATCTATATGATATATACATGCGATATTACACCAGTATTCCTTATTGCGTTCTGCCATGTTATTTTCACTCCTTCACGTCTCATAGAATGGCAAATGTTCTATCCTCACTTTAACTTGTTTAACGAGTTTTGAAAGATGTATACTTTCACAGTGATTCTCAATGAGGAAAACGTGACCCTTTTCAACCTGGCAATATCTCCGCCATCTTTCATTCACGGCGATATAGATTAACAAACATCAGCAATGACGTCAATTTCATGAAACCAATTATTAGCCCGAAAGCCGATCGGCTGCCGTTGCGCTATGTCAAAGTACCGAGACGAACACAAATTGATTGAACCTGCATGTCTTTTACATTCTTCTTCTTTGCCTTTAAATAGTGGTTTACGAATCTGAGAATATCTTGAACTAGTCCCTTTTCTTTACAGTTAATAAAACAATCGAAATTGCGAAACATTTCGCTATTGGTTTCCCGCGTATGGTGGAATCTCTTCTTTGCCTACGGTATTCATAATCCCAAGTGCATGTCGTAGTCATAATATAGGGACTGCTGCAGGAATATACAGAGGCAGTTTAAATTAAGCCATGGATCATGCATATTTCCAAGGAGTATACATGTGTATGACACGCTGCGAACGCCAACAAAAATCCAATAATAATTATTAAATGGAGACTGACACGCGTATGACTGTGATGCAAGGGCTGATTTAAAGCATGAATTTGATTTAAACTACCCTTGTGAATTCAGGCCCCCAGGGGCTTCGTAGAAGTCGTACCAAGCTACTACGAGGATTATATTTGATCTTCTGGCTCTTACGAAGCTGTTTGCAGATTAAAAAATGTCCTTATCAGTGACTTTTGCTTTATTTTCTACCTCTGTCGTCGTCTTTTCTTTAAAAAAATCTAATATACACTGACATGCTGATTTTGTGGTGCTCCATCGTGCAAAATCTCAGTCCTCAATTCACATCTTCAGTAGATAGTGACCGTGCCGTCGTCACACAGTAAATCTAAGGCAATATCGATAGACAGACAAAATGGGAATGCTATTAGACTGCGAGAGAAAATGATGCAGACAGGGGAGAAAGAGGAAGAGAGGAAGAGAGAGAGGGAGAGAAGAAGAGAGAAAGGGAGAGAGGGAGAGAAGGTGGGATACAGGGGGAGGGTGGAGATAGGACTAATCAGCTTCACGAGTCGCGCGGGAAGGTATTAGCGACTGAATGATGAAACATTCCAATTTCACCCCCGCTCTAATTTCCGTATCCTTCCGCGGATCTAAAGAGCACATCACTCTCAGATTCCACAGGAGAGAGGAACCGGCGGTCGGAGGAGAGGGAGGGCCTCATTTTTCGTATTAGCCTTAAAGCCCCAATACAGGGGGATGTTTGGTATTTAGTTCTGTTTTCTTTGAGGATGACTTTAGTTCCAGACAAACTAGAGAAGTCGCTAATGTGAGTGATTGAGTACTTGAAGTTCTGCAGGAAGTCGTGCATGTCATTGCTGAACTGTTAATAGGCCTAGGCAATGTACGCTGAGAAGCACGAACACAGAATACTGTGTGGGACTGCAGATGGGGATCTTATGATAATCGAGTACATTATGACTTATCGACACTACTACCCTCAGCAGGTTGTAGGCCTTGTACTAATGTTAGAAATGTTACTTTTCATTACAGTCACATTTCATCAGACACTTTTTTTTTCCTTTGACTGTGCTTATCATCAAGTGCAAAAGCTTTGGCAGCGCAGACGATGTGCATTTGCGCTTTATAAATCGATATCATTATCAATATTTGAAACTGTGAGTCGGTAATAGCGTTGTCTGTTCTGTTCTTTTTTTTAGTCTCTGCAATCTTACACTTACTTCTACTCATCCAACATGAAGTAATCTTATTTGACATTCTAAAGGTTGCTGTAGTCGCGTCGTACAGGCAACATCCCCAAATCCAAGACGGTTTATACTCTGCAAAATGAAAAGAAAGAAAAAAGCCCTGAAATAATCTTAACTGCTCAGCCGATGGAGACTCTTAGCCCCATCAATCCTTGGCGGTACAATGTGGTTTTTACTACAATCACAACAACAACACAATACCACCACCACCACCAACAACAACAACAAAACTGCAAGATGAACCTACGGTATATAGAATATAAATTAGAATATTACCTAGTGTGCAATAAAATCCTACTACTTTTGGAAGACGGTTTGAATTTACGTTCCTTAAATTGGAGAGACCAGAAAGCAAGCAGGACTTTCAAAATTCATAGTCTTGCGCACTTGAATATACAGATGTTCTACCTTGAAGCAAGGGAAAATCTTGCATGATCTTAATGAGAGCTGGCATACACGAATTCTGAAAAACATAGAATAATGCTTGTTTGATATTCAGTAAAAGTCATTTTGTTTTTCAGGTTTCCAGCTTACAACTGCCTGAAATCCACACAATATTCTTAGGAATAATCTTTACGAAGAGAGAACGAAAGACAGAGAGGAAGAGAGAGAAAGAGAGAGGAAGAAAGAAAGAAAGAAAGAAAAAAAAAAGGAAGAAAAAGAGAAAGAAACTAAACGAAACGAAATGCACACAGCATCAGGTGTGCTCCATCCGAAAGTTGATGCTTCGTAAATTGGAATGACAGCTCGGGGAATGCGAGTATAACAGCCCCATCCAAAACTGCGGTCTCTATCCTACACGCCGAAAGCGCCAAAAATAGAAATGCTTTTGGCACGACAGATGCTGTCACGAACAAATCTCAACGTCTGATTGCAATATTCCGCCCGTGAGCTACAGATCACTGTAATTTTACCCATCTTTTCTTGAAATATCAAACGCATTTCGAACAAAGTATAATAATTATGTATGCATTCTAGCCTACACATATAACTATAGAACTGTTTACAGCTGTGTACATATTGGGAACAATTGGGAACATATTGGGATCTATTGATATTTCTATCATTTTGATCATAGAAAAAATGTAGGTGGGATATTAAATCAAATCAAATCAAACTTGAGTAAGATAAACATAGTTGAAGTATATGGTTGAAGGAAAATCAAATCAAACTTGAGTAACATAAATATGGTTGATTTATATATCATCAATCATCTACAAATACACTATCAAAAAGTCATTTGAATCTGCATCGCAAGTATTCAGCTATTCATTAAGTAGTATCAATGAATACTCAAGGTTGCTTGAATGTAGATCAGAGAAGCTCTATATTCTCTTCGTATATCATCATTTTTGTTTCTGTTTCTCAGCAGATGCGCTCAGACTGAAAAGCAAAATGCACACGAGGGAAAACAATTTAACGAGATTTACTTCATCCGCAACCAAAATTGCACATCCCTCCATCCCGCGGCGATGCCTGTGACCCACATAACTGGCCTTTTTATTAACTCTCAGGAGGTTTTGGCGGGAAAAAATCCAGGCGCATTACCATTCATTAGGGTGATATTGCCTGCAGTCTAGCAATCATCCCAGTGTATTTTTACCGAGAAGAGCGGATTGGATAGAGATGACTATTTTGGTGTAATGCATGATAAAATTGGTCGTCTGCGCTCGAATATCACATAAACGAGGTTGAAATTATATCATGTTCGATGCATTCATTTACCTAATGCGTCAAAAACTTATTATTCCATCAGAAGGCTTCTTCTTTTCGGCGCAATATCAGAATCAATTTTATAGTGACAGAAAGAAACAAGCTATAAATATCAGTCAGAAGTGGTGTGAAAGAGTTATTTTTTTTTAAAGGGTTTACCCAGATAAGCTTTATATGCGTTAACACTGGTCTCCCAGTAGATTCCACCGTTATCTGCCAGATTGGATGCACGTCATGAGATCAACACCCACGAGTCGTACAGCCCACGAGTCACACAACGCTCGAGTCATACAGACCTTATGAGTCATACAGTCCACGAGTTATACAACTCACGAGTCATACAGTCCACGAGTCATACAGCGCTCGAGTCATACAGACCTTATGAGTCATACAGTCCACGAGTTATATAACTCACGAGTCATACAGTCCACGAGTCGTACAGCCCACGAGTCATACAGCGCTCGAGTCATACAGACCTATGAGTCATACAGTCCACGAGTTATATAACTCACGAGTCATACAGTCCACGAGTCATACAGCCCACGAGTCATACCAGCCCATGAGTTCGACACTATTAAAGCAAACAAGGCCCATAAGACCGACGCATTAAGCCCAATATTGTAATATCGAACTCGTGGGCCGTATACCTAGTGTCGAACTCATGGTCCTTATTTGCCTAGTGTCGAACTCATGGGCTGTGTACCTCGTGGGTGTCGGTCTCGTGGGATGACCCCGTTTTCATTACCCCAGCATTGCCACGTCCCAATGTCCACCTGGATGAGGGGTGTTGTGGGCAAACAACGTACAGGGCAGGTACCAAACCCAAAGCCTTGTCATGCACAAGGCCGGTCACTATCATATCGATGTTGTTGTTGTTGTTGTTGTTGTTGTTGTTGTTGTTGTTGTGTGTGTGTGTGTGTGTGTGTGTGTGTTTGTGTGCGTATGTGTGTGTATGTGTGTGTATGCGTGTGTGCGTGTGTGTGTTTTTTTTTTCCGTTTCGTGGCAAATTTGACTAAAGACCCTATATGGTAAACCTTAAACTATTCAACGCGAATAAGAAGAAAAAAAAAAAGAAGATAACGAAAGATCATACATGGGAACAGCGGGAGAAGGCAGCTTGAAAAAAGAAAACCTGCTGCCCGTGTTGTATCTGTATGTTGGCCAGTGTATGTCGATTAAAGTGTGATCTTCTCAAAGTTGTTTTTGTACTGTTATTTCTTTCTTTTTTTAATTCTGGAGCCTGTCATATATTTACTACCATAATGATAAGTTTGCATTCCTTTCTGATATTAACTGACTGAGAACAAGTCTAAACAAAACAAAACATCTGGGAAAACTATGCACGTTATATCCAGGACTGATGTTATCTATTCAACACTGCCAAAGCCAACACTGATTCTGAATAAACTTAATTTATGACTATTTCTTGAAGCAATTGGGACTATGTACTGAACGTAATGTGCGAAATGAGACGTAAATCCTAACTGCAGCCGCATTCTTAACATGGTGTCGGATGTGATTCAAAACGAGCAGGTGAAATAACAACAACAAAGTCCTTAAAGATATTGTTTACCATTGGGAGCAGTGATTCAAAAAATGTTCTAGTTATCACATTCGATGCATATGTGTAGGTCAGTTGCATCACAAAACAACGTACTATAAGAAAAAATCGCAATGAAGCCTAGAATATAAGGAAATATTACTATTTTTCTCAATAAACCGTGACAAAACATAACTGTAAACGGTTTAGTCTAGAAACAATTTTTTGATAACCGTTGTTCACATTTTGTATATCTAACAATACTTGACGATGATTATACTGATTAACATTTCACATTGGTTGTTTCTATCCTTAACTCACATTTTAGAACTATTTTGAAGCACTAAAGCTGGGTTTTTATTTCACCAGCACAAGGTAAACAATGCCTTTAAGAAAGAATAATACGAAAAGAAAAATGTCCTTTTATATACAACAGTCTCCACGGTAAAAGTGCACCGATTGTGAGATAGGACGTTTTGAATGCTTGTGGCGTTCATCTGCCAGAGCCGTGGCGCCCCGGTTTTACTCGCGGCGCCAGCGTTCTCAGCTGGCGTCCCTCCCCTTCTCTCTCTTTCTCTCTCTCTCTCTCTCCAATCCAGAGAAGTAGCGTTGAGGATGGGTGGGGGGGGGGGGGGGGGGAGGCTGGGGGGTGGGAACATCTCGAGCAAATACGCTGTACGAGTCGTAATAACCAACTCATGCATGTATAATTCAAAAACACCAAAACGGTGTACGAGGGAAAAGTGGCGGATGAGGATTTACTCGGGCTTAAAAAAAGCACGCAAGGAAAATGCATGAATATTTCATGCGACGGTTTGTGTTGTTGATACAAACCCCTTCCATTCCCCTCCCCCTCTCTTCTAATACGCCCGCAAACCAATAAAACGTAACATGTTCCGGAATTATACCCACCGGTTTTCACTTCACATCATCCATAGCCACTGATGCGTCTCCTTGCGGACCAAGACGCCGCCGATGCATTTCAAGCAAGATTGACAACGGCTCGAAACAGGTGTCTTAAGTCTTTGCTCGCCGATCATGCACTTTCCGTCGTTTAGGCTGCGTTCACATATTCGGTATTCGGTATTCGGTATTCGGGCACCAAGTACACCATCGCCCGCACCGTCAACTCACCATCCCATGCAGTGAGGATTTCTTCCTCCTACATCCCAGCAAATCTTATTAACAATTTCTAAACTGCATCAGAATGTCAGTCTACATGCTTATTTTTGCTAAAGGGCAAATCCAGACCAAAATTGTCATTATTTCATAAAAGAGAGACGGTATACGCTGCAAGAAAATCGAACAAGCTCGATTCCCACTTTGCTATACTATTCGCAGCTATTCGTACTTTCGAATAGTGCCCTCTTATGTGAACCGGTGTGAGGAAATCCTATCGTTCGAGTCAAGCTATTCGCGTGCCCTCGAAAACGAGCCCCGAATACCCGAATAGTATACTTTTATGTGAACGCAGCCTTATAGAACTCCCTCCCGGCAGCATCATCGAAAATTCAGGATACCATCATCTTAGCATAGCCCGCATTGCTGTTGTATTATCCATGACATGTTGTTAGTAAGCAGAGATGAAAAAAAAAGAAGAGAAAAGAACACTGACCTCGCTAGGTCCGAACGTATTGCTTGTTTTGCAAAAGTGATTCCTCGAAAAATTATTACCGAGAGAAGAGAAGAGAAGATGAGAGAGGGGGAGAGAGAGAGGGAGAGAGAGAGAGAAAGGGTGGGGGGGGGGGGGGAGGGGGAAACAAAATCAGGGTATATCCTTCATGACTAATGTCTGCCGGGAAGTTAATACAGGTTTGTACTCCAAATACTACAGTTGTACTGTACATATATATTATACAGGTATATAATCTTTGAATTCCACCCTTGAGAGACAATATGAAAATGGTCATGATTACTTTAATTACTGTATAAGGAGACAAAAGATCTTATGGAGACGATTGTATCCAATTCAATCTATGCTTTACTGCTGACAATGTTAAAGGGAAAATCCAGTCCAGATATAAGTTAGTCTGATAAAAAAAAGAGTAAAATCTTACGAGTTCAATGGTAAAAATTTGACTGAATCGGATGAAAAATAAGGCAGTTATGACATTTCATTTTTGAAGTTTTGCTTATCTCTGCAAAACAGTTCTTGCACAGGGGATATGAATATGCAAACGGGTGAGCTAACCATGTCATAAACTCACAATCAATTTTCCATTGATCGTGTACAAAAAAAAGATGACAATGTACATTCAATGTTTCTGTCATTGAAGTCTGAAACATGATGTTATTCCTGGTTGAATAACTTCGGAATAGTGATCAGTGAGATATCAGGATTTGAGCCTCGAGCCTAACTGAGTTTGAATGAAAGCCTGGAAATTTCAAAATTGTATGTACAAACTATATGGCAAGTTGTGAGGGGATGAGATGTTCTTTTTGCCATTTGCATATCCATTACTGACCGTTCAAGAACTGTTTTCTGAAAAATTAGCGAAAGTTCAAAATGTCGTAACTTGCTTATTTTTCATCCGATTTCGATCAAAATTTTACTGTTGAACTTGTAATATTTTACCCTTTCTTATCAGACTAATTTATATTTGGACTGAATTTCCCCTTTAAGTACACATTTTCCGTACACTGTCTCCTTAAAATCAGAGTTAGTTGAATATAATATATATGTAATATATAAAATGTATGATAGCATACATTCATATACACACATTGATATGCCAGGAACTGTATTGTTTTCTCTATTGCATTTCACACCCAAGCAAGACAAAAAAAATCTCAATTGTACTCTTTTGTTCTTTGTATCCCACAGACACAGGCAAACACAGACACAAACACACACACGCTCGCACAGACACAGAAACACACATAACATTCATGCATGAAAATATATTATTGATGTAGACAGTTATACTACGTGATGATTTACAAGTCAAACATACTGACACGCATTCAGATTTCACAATCCATTTTTTGTTTAATATCTCAAAACTTGTTTTGTGTGATTGACTGTGCTTTTTACTACACACTTCAATGACTGTCGTAACAATCAAAAGTGAGATAACACAAAACAGCTGGGAATTGCATCGAGTGCCAAACAGCCCGCAGTACATCATAAACTTCACGGACTCACTGAAGAACAGCCATTGGCTGAAGTGAGTGACCGTGTCGGAAAAAAAAAATAAACTGATAAAGTACAATGACCTCATACAACAAATTGACTATACTGTTCCATCTTCCCTATTACAGTCAAAATCTGTTCAAATTCTCGTGAGACGTGCACTATACCAAATCTACACATAAGGAAGTAGCTTAGATTAGCTGAAAAATGATAAGATGCCATTACAATATTCTCTGGTTCAGGAGTTGACAGGTGCAAAATAGAGGGTGGAATCCCCGTTATAATGAAATCTCCATTATTGTGAAGTCAGGACCGCCGATTTTACGTCTTTATAACAGGAACATGTGAAGAGTTTGTTCGCAAAAACCGATAAGTCCATTTTTGAAGATTTTGAAGTACGGTCTCTGTCATAAAGTACAAAGTAATACCTATTAAATGATATATTGGTCATTACATATAAAGGTACATTTTTGAAGTTATGATCAAAAGAAGCAAACATTTTTTTATCATTCTCCTTATTTTTCTTGACCTTTAATCGCAAATATCTCCATTTGGCAAATATGGACTTATCGGTTTTTGCGAACAAACTCTTCATGTGTACCTCGTAAACATACTGAAAAAAAAAAAATTGAGCCGAGCTAAAATACAGCAATGGACATGAGACCTGGGGGTCTCGCGCTCACCCGAGTATCGCAAGTTCACCTTCCATGCATTCTTGCAGACTCTTACCTGAGAACTTTGGAAACTTGTGGTGGGGGTAGCTTTGAGAGCTGGGGGCATGGTGTCCATTTGCATATTCCATCACACTGGTAAAAATAACTGGCAAGTACACTGCACTTTATAGAAAGTTGGACTTTGTAGTTTGGAAAAAAAAAGACTTAAAGCTCTATTACTTCTAATTCTATAAAAGAATACTATTGAATATTCCTTCATTTAGGAGGTAGGGGGCCTCAGGGGCCCCCAAGGAAAGCATGGTGCCCATTCAAACACTTTGAGATCCTATCCCCTACTTGCCAAGTTTGGTGAAAATCCCAATTTAGGTCCGCATTTGATTCCCCCCTCCCCCCGACTCCAAGGGGGGGGGGGGGCAGCCCTGGATCTGCATGAACAAACTTGGAACTACATGTACAGTCATCAATGTACAAACTCATGGTACTGTATTAACTTTGCTTTATCACTTCTGGTTCTAGAGAAGAAGATTTGTAAATATTCCTTAAAGATCAAAATTGGATTAGAAATAAGGAAGTTATGACATTTTGAAATTTCAAAATTTTTCGGAAAACACTTCTTGACCAATCGTTACGAATATTCAAATCAGCAAGTTGGTGATATCATTCTCTCACAATTTCTTATTCATTTCATGTACAGAAATGACAAAAATCTCATATTTCAGCTGTTTAACAATATAAAACTTGCCTTAAAACTACTCAAAATAAAAAACAAACAAATGTTAACTCTATATTTTGGTATGGGAATATGCTTCCACCTGTAAAGCTAGAAACAACAAATTTCCCGAATTTCATATATAACATATATGAACTAGAAATGTCGCTATGGCGACTGGTATGCCTCAGCCATAATGCATGGTTCTCCGAATAGGTCTATAACACAATGTCTTGACAATGTGTGATGACAGTTTCACATAACTGGCAAAATATTAAAATGACAGATTTGTCACAAATGCATTGAATGTTCACTTTCCTTGAAATATTAAAATGACAGGTTTGGCACAAATGCATTGAATGTTCGCTTTCCTTGAACTAGGTTTATTTGGATGAATGACTATAATGCCTAAGAGTGCAGGTATTTGGGGATTTGAGGATTTGTACCCAACTTTTGACCCTTTTATAAGTTTAAATAAGAAGTGAAATTTAGCTCTTTCACTTGACCTTTGACCTTTTGGCAAGAAACTTCCAAGACAATCTGTATTGGGTAATACATGCATACACTTAATTAAGTTTCAGGAAAAAAATCCTGTAGGCATTGCATAGATAAGAGGGAAATAATGGCATTTTGATGAGTTGACCTTGACCTTTGACCCCTGACCTTTGACCTATGACCCCTTAGTTCTCTGTATGATGACTGCCAGTCACTACATGCATATATACTAAGTTCCATGAAGATACCTTGAAATACCTGTGAGATATGGATAAAAAAGTGAAATTTTAACACGTTCACTTGACCTTTGACCCTTGACCTCATGACCCAAAACTCTTTCTGGGGAATCTTTATTTGGTAGTTCATGTATACACTAAGTTTCAAGAAAATACCTCCAGGCATTGCATAGATATAGGGGAAATAGTGAAATTTTGAGCATTTGACCTTGACCTTTTGACCTTTGACCTTGAGCATTTGCGCTCAAAAGTTGATAGGCACAACTTCACCCACTCATACATATACATGCCAAGTTTCATTAGGATACCTCTAACTTTTTTTTTTAGATACGCTGTCCACAAAATTGATTACGGACAGACGGAAGGACGGACGGACGGATGGACAACCCGAAAACATAATGCCTCCGGCGACACTTCGTGGTGGAGGCATAAAAACTGTGAAGGCGTGACATCATCAACTTGCTGATTTGAATATTCATAAGGACTGGTCAAGAAATGTTTTCAGAAGAAATGTAAAATTTTAGAATGTTGCATCTTCCTTATTTCCTATCTGATTTTTGTCATTTTTTGAACATTCTGCAGGGATTTTTTTTTCTCTTTCTTTTAGAATTTACTTATTTTGGGGGTGTATTTCCTCTTCAACTGGTCTGGAATTCCCCTTTACAAGCGGTACTTCATTGTACGCAAGCTCGTTATAACGGGGTTTCCTGTACAGAGTTTTTACTTCAACAAAACAACAGGAAAGAAGTGGAATTTCAGCCAGCGAATTCTTGATTGAAAAAATATAGAACTGCAACTACAGAATATGCTTTGCAGTAATTTAATAACAAATTCAACGTAACCAAATCTATGCTACATCGTACACAGTAGATGACCATGGAAACTTCAATGTTTGCTGCCAGAATTAACAATCCTAACAATCCCAGGCTGAATATTTTAAATGTAACCGTGTACAGTGTATATTTCATTTTTGTTTCAAGGCAAGATCAAGTACATAAGTTGCTACTTTTTTATTGTTTGTTTTTTTGCATAAGAAAACAAAAAGGTACACAACCATTTCTTACACTTTGATTTAAATTGCAGACATCTCTGACGAATGTGATGAAATATGTGTGAAAGTGGGAGGAAGAGAAGGAGAAATAACAATGACATGGACTCATCTAACATACAAACATAAAGTTAGGGCAGTTACAAAAATTGTCACTGGTCATTGTCACTATGTACTCATAAATTGTATGTACATATTCATATCAACACTCAGTCAAGTGGGCTTGGTCAATGGCTCAACCTGTAGTAGTCTTGCTCTCCTCAGCAACAGTTAATATACATAATTGCTCATGCCACCCGATATGGACAATGACACAAAAATTCTGCTTCATGTCTGGGTGAACAAATAACTGCTTGCTAGGGTTACGATAAAATGTCTTTCTTTTGACTTTATTCATAATGCAACCCAGCAATAGGCCAGTTCAATAATGTAAGTGACTGAAATTTATGGATGCCTTTCCTGAGGATCTGACTGGAAAAAGATAACATTCCCCTGTTCTCATTTACTTGGACATTTTTTTTTTCCATTTTACTTCAATTATTTAATTTTTCACATGAAGTACATCTACTACAACATGCATCTACTGCACAGACCAATGAACAGTTACAAAACAATGAAAATTTATTTTATTTCTATATTATCTTTTATTTATCTATTTGAAGATTTGACAGGAAAGATATGGACAAGTTCTTAGAAGGGCAGATCCACTGGAAAAAAAAAATCATTAGTGAGCAACATTCTTCAGATAAACTGTGCTGGTAAACTGTTTTCACGTCTCATGAAGAAATACAAAACCTTCATGTTTACACTGCCTTGTTTTTTTTGCGTTTTTTTTAAAAGGAAGATTTTGTGTGATAGGGGAAGATTTTGATTTGGAAAAACATTAAGTTGAAAATAACCTTCCCCTATTTCACATAATTTCATACATTCACACAATGTGCATGTACACTCATATAAGCATACAAACAAACCAAAAAAATCCTAAAACTAGAGAGGGGCCGTCAAAGGCGGCAGACCCACGCCTAAGTACAAAGTCGGGGTAAACATAATGTGCATTCGGTCATCTACCAGAATTCGGCCACTTAATTGCCAGTGTGCTTTATCACCAGCCAGTGAGTTCTACCAAAGATCGTACACTGAAGTGTACGATCTTTGGTTCTACAGTCACATCACACGCAAATCACATAATTACACATACGGTATTAACACTCATTCACGTACAGGAAAGTCCTTAAGTCTCCTCCAAAAATCCATCGAAAATCCCAAATTCCACCGTCAAAAGTGCAGAATCGGAACTTTTCCAAGCGCGCGCGAATTAAGTCCAGTTTTAAGAGTATTGTCTACGCGACGGGTCGCGGAAAAAGCGCTAAAAATCGAGAAATACGCCGTTTTCTTGCGGGATATTTTGATTATAGCAAGCCGAGAGTGTGATGATATCAAAGGTCGTATGAGTGTACGATCTTTGATGGTATCCACAAAAGCAAAAAAGAAAAACAAAATTTACGTACCCCCTAGGCAATTACCCCTATGATTAGTGTCTACGGGAATTATTCAATGCAAGGGTTGAATGCAAATGTCTACTGCACCAGTATTCGGCCACCAACGAGCGTCGCAACGTCCCCGGTGCAATTTTGCACCAACAGTGTAGAGCGCGATGCATTTTCAGCGGCCTTGCACACGCATTGACATTGAGCACGCATATCGTGCAGTGTGACTGCGACCGAGCAAAATGCTCCTCCAACGAAAAAAACAATCAATGTTAATTTGAAAAATCATCAAATATCAAAGGTCGTATGAGTGTACGATCTTTGATGGTATCCACAAAAAGCAAAAAAGAAAAACAAAATTTACGTACCCCCTAGGCAATTACCCCTATGATTAGAATGGTCTAGTGTCTACGGGAATTATTCAATGCAAGGGTTGAATGCAAATGTCTACTGCACCAGTATTCGGCCACCAACGAGCGCCGCAACGTCCCCGGTGCAATTTTGCACCAACAGTGTAGAGCGCGATGCATTTTCAGCGGCCTTGCACACGCATTGACATTGAGCACGCATATCGTGCAGTGTGACTGCGACCGAGCAAAATGCTCCTCCAACGAAAAAAACAATCAATGTTAATTTGAAAAATCATCAAAATACGGGCCAGTTTGTGATGACGGAGAACGAACTTTCATAAATCTAGAAGGACATAGTCCCTCAAATAGGCCTAAACGTAAATTTCGGAATTCTTACGAACATTTGAGCAGCGAAGTCGGATCGTTGGGGAGTTTATGTCTTCGTATGGTAGCGGAAAATCGCAAAGTGAGAAACGGGAAATTTTCGGAATGGTCACTATACCATGGGGTCAAAACTTCAAGGTCACACAGAATTTGCAAGGGTCAACCGATTATCACCAAAATCTGATCGATTCTTTCCTGTCATTATCCAAACATTCCCTGAACATTTCGTGCAAATCCGTTTACCCGTTCTCTTGTTATCTTGTACACAAACAAACAAACAAACAAACAAACAAACAAACAAACATACAAACAAACAAACAAACAAACAAACAAACAAACAAACAAACAAACAAACAAACAAACATACGGAACCCTTTACATAACCCCCTGCCGATTTTCATCGGCGTGGGTAAAAAGAAATCAATCCCTATCTACAAAATGTGGCATAATAATGTCAGCACTCTCCATTTAACTACTTTTATTGCCACAGTCATCTTGAATTCTGAATAATATGTATTTGCACCTCACTCTATCCCAAAAGATGCCTTCTGGTATTAGAGAGAAGCTCTAAACTTTGAACCTAATCTGAGTAAGGAAAGGCTGGAATGAGACCTACAAACATAATCTTCAGTGATGTGTGTATTATCACTTCCAGTGTTACATCACTACAGCACCTAAACTGTCCCAATTGTGAACACTGCCTTTTTCATACATGACCTTCTGTGCACACAGGAACATGTTGAAAAACACAGAAAATGAACACATGTGATGCAATCATACACTGCAATTCAATTGTGAATTAAACCATTTTTGTCTCATAAAAACACTCTTATCTCTCTATATTGACAATTCAGAGTACACACACATACATACACACACGTACATATAGTTGTACATACATACATACATACATACCGGTACACATATTTGCTCACATTTTTATTCTTCGTCACACACATTTCACATTGCATTGAACAACTGGGCAGGGGAAAGCAGATATGGCATGTTATAAGGTGGCTGCATAATTTGCAGATGATACGTAGGGGTGACTTTTCAAAAAAGGTGTGGCAATAGGGAGGGGAGGGGTTCATGGGAAAAAGAAAAGAAAAGAAAAAAAACATGCATGCCCCCCTCCCCCATAATGACATAGGATTGTCAGAATTTTCTTGTTTGGTAATGATGTCTCGTTATAACAGAAAAGTAAACAAGAGAAATAAGGAGAGTTTTACATATAAAATCCTCTTGTGCGAACAAAAGTTATGAAGGATTTTGATATTTTGGCAGGTAGGGGTAATGAACTTGGGAGTTCAGGCTGCGCGTATTTGAGGTTTGCATGCGCACACTACAGTGCGTGCTCTAGTTTCTGCTAGGGCGAGGCGCGCCATGCAGCTAAGGGTTTATGACGTTACAAAGGCTTCTATATTGGGAAATCAGGCAATGTTTCAGCATGTAGACCTATGGGTGGAAATCACTGATCTCTATGGAAGAGCCCAAAGAGCTTTTTCCCCAGTGGTAGAGAGGAGAAAATATCTCTTTGGGAAGAGCAAGATCATGGGTGGAAAGTAACTGCTTGGTGGAGGTCTGCGCTCTCAGAGTGCTTTACTAGTTACAATAGCATTCACCTGTTATGGCATCAAAAACACATTAATGATATCTTTTACAAGAGAGAGAAAGAGAGAGAGAGAGAAAAAAAAAAAACAGACAAAGACTATACAATTAGTATGGTATAAATTTTGTGCAAACCTGAGATAGAACCATCATAAATATACTTTAAGTCAAATCACTTTCTACTCAAAGTTTTCTATCACAAACTAGATAACCTTATATTCCAATAACAACAGATGACACAGTCATGCTCAAACCAGCCAACATGAAAATGGATATGTAGGACTGAGTACTCTTAACTTTGAATTTGTCCCTGTCCGGAGTGATATTGATGTCAGAGTTAGGAAGATCTAACCACTGCTCCTCAAACAAGTTTTCTATAATATCTCCTTTCATCTTAATTTGAAATTAAAGCAAAGCAATGCAAACTCACGTAACAGCCTTCCTCCTCTACGTGAGAAAGCAATCACATAAAAATTGTGTCCGAACATAAAATCTAATATAAATATGCACACGCAATAAGATGTTGCATTGATTTCAGTATTACACCGATCTCAGCCTGAGATTACCATTAAAAGATGCTGTCCAGCACAAGAATCATTAATTTGAATAAGAACGCTTTGAAGACAGGGCTGATCTTACTACAACGCGCATTTCCCATAGACACCTACCCGACTATACTCGAGACTAGTCTTCAACGGGTGAAACAATTAGACTGTAGGCTGGCATCAGCCACACCTTAGTCATTTACTGAGTGGGGAAGAAGCACTTCTTTCATCCAAATTCTGAAAAATATCTGATTTCTGGTCTTTCTGCTTGCAGAGCAAATGGATGTTTGAGTACTTCCGAAGATATGTCACAGTCATCTACAAATTGGAATACTGGGCTAATCACACTAAAAAGCATAAAAATTATTATCAATTACTTTTTGAGAAATGAGAGACCCTTCGCTTAAATCATTGATTTGTTCTACTAATCTGTTCTGTAGCTAAATTACATTACTGCACTTGTTCAAAACATCCTACTGGTGGAACCAAATCTTTTTTTGGATAATGATGACAAGGTGTCTTTATGCCTAGAATAAGAATTAAAAAGGTACGACACCTCACTGTGACACCTACTGTATTTAATCAGCACACATATAAAAGGACATTACTAAAAGGAAACTTCAAAAATACTCTGCAAGAACACTCTGTCAAACAACACTCTAACTATATTTATTGCAAGTTGTGCAAACATAACCAATTGTGCTTTATTGGGATAGATGCGAGAATGCAAAAATGTGAGCAAACAAAATAGAAAAGGGGCATCATAAACACCCTAAATGCCCGTACCATATTCAAAATAATTCTTGACAAAATAGTGAAACCTCATATAATCTCCCTATCAACAACATCTACTTCACCACAACATAGGATCTTGATGCATGTCAAAATGGGATTATCCTTGAAATTTGTTCCAGATTATTCTACCTAACTGCTCTTTCCGTCTTCTTTCCTGGAAAGTATAAAGAAACAAAGAAAAGAAGGAAGGGAATTATTGAAATAGGACTACTGCATGGAAATAATAGAATATCAGCACACAAAATGTATATAACTTTTTGATATTTAGTTAATATAGCGTTTATTTTGTTAATACAGTCAACCTTGCCTAAGTGGAATCTATTTGGACTGCAGAAATAGCTTCGACTTAGAGAAAATTCGACTTATGAGGGATTAAAATCAATAGTATATATAGAGAAGAGGACATGAAAAGACCTTCAACTTAGGCGATTATTCGACTTATGTGCGGTCGACTTCAGCAAGGTTGACTGTATAACTTTTTTCAAGAAATCCTTAAATGCAATGCATTGTTCAATGCCAAAGCTGAAAAGTAAAGTTTCACATGCCAATTTCCAGAGCCATGAGAGTTGTGGCATATATTCCATAATGACAAAGAATTAAGGCAAAGATGAATGTCACAAAGGCAGTTGAACGTGAATGCCATAGAAATGCACATTGCAGATCCAATACAAAGTTTCATGTCTTTAGGCACATGCTTCCAAAGTTTGCACTAAAAAAAAAAATCAACTTTAACTGTTGCTGACTCAACACTGCAACATGTGGTACAGTTGTAGTTCGCACATTCCACAGCAAATGGTTTGAAAGTAATAAATGATCATATCATCGCTTGGATGACAAGACCTTGTTTCCAAAATTTTGGGTAACGATCACTCTTTTTGATTAACTGTAAGATAATCAGTTAAGTGACATCCTTTCCAAATCCTAGCTGTGTTACCTCCCAAAATGAAGCCATCATGGCATGTCAACGGAAAGATAATCCCATTAGTTACAGCCCTTTGGCTATTACGTTTTTCCACTCTTCTCAACATTTGACATTTTGGAGATACAAGGTTTTGTCGCCCCAACAGCAATATATGTCTTATTGTGGTTTATCGATCCTACATGTTTCCAGAGACAAAGCCATAACTTGCCATGCTTTTTCATCAGCAGTTACTTTAATTCCTCCAAATTTTACGAAGGTGTAAAGTTAGCCAGTCCATTTAGGTGTAGCAATGTGCCTCAGTCCAACAGGACGGACATGGTGACACAGTGGGGATTAAGGGGATTAAGGGGATTACGGGGACTAATAAATCTCAGTGATGTTTATTCTCTAGACATCTGCACCAATTGTGGATTAAAAGTATTCTAGCCAACCTGCCAACTGGCAAGTAAAATGTATCAAGGGTTGAAAAGCCCAATGGGCTGTTTCAACACTGTCAAAAAATGGAGATAAGAATGAAAAGAAGATCATACTCACTCTTTCATTTTTTTCTTCTGTGCCTTCAGCCAGGGCATGATAAGGCCAAAGGATAACACTGGCCAGAGATAGAAGAAGATGTGACAGATGTAGTAAATCTCCTTGTAGGCCTGTGAGAGAAAAGATATGATAGTATTTCAAACATGGGGTTACAGTGTTTCTGGATTTCAACTGCATTGGGTAATCAACAATGAATTTGACTGTTACAAATGATCGATTATCATTAAAATAAAAACAAACAAAAAACATCATAATGATGAATTATAAAGGTTCTTACGACTTTCAAAGTCCATAATAATAAGTCACTGTAAGCTCTGCCCCCAGAAAACAGAATTTGGAGGTCAAGCCATACACATAACTGTTTCATTCCATCATTTAAGAGAATCCGCAGTATCAGGGCAATTACCCCCCGAGGGCAATTACACCCCTCCCCCCTTCCCCCAGCTAAATACTGGTTAGTGATAAGGTTAGAGTGAAGATTAGGGTTAGGTTAGATTTAAGGTATAGAGTTTGGATTCGGGTTAGGATTAGGTTCAGGATTAGGATTAGGGTAAGGGTCAGGGGAAGGGTTCGGGGTAATTGCGCAGGGAGTAATTGCCCTTGACCCCTCACGGGAACACACCTCTAACCCATCATATGACTTGCCCAATTCAAATTATCTTTCTTCTAGCTTACATCGTACACACAGCCCAAATGTGTCATTAAAATGACAATTCTAGTGATATACACTAGAATCATCGCTCAAATGATGCATTCTTTATTCGGGTGAAACTGGTCATAATCAAGATAAAGCCCATTAAACTCTGGGCTTGTCAGTCCTTTTTTTTTTGCAACCAATACCAATTTTTGGTAAGATAATAATAAATAAAGAGGGCTATTGGAGGAGTTTGTTACCTGATGAATTTTCGACCACTTCATTAGCGTGAAGCTGATCAGGGCATAGCCCATCAGGAAGAGTACTGTGAATTTTCGGAACACCATCTTGGGCAGCGCCATCAAGGGGTGACTGGAGACTGCACGTAGGGCGGGCACCTTCTCAAACAGTTCCGTGGCCTGGGACATGGAAAAAATGTTTGCTTTCTCTTTGACACTCTACTTTCGGTGCTACTTTGACATGCTGGATAAGAATAGCACTGCATTGAATATCTCTCGGATTGTGTTGCAGGTTGTTGCAATGTATTGGTTTCTCACTTTAAAAAAAAATAAAAAATAAAAAATCTACAAAGTATATCATGATTTACAATAAAAGGGACTCCCATCATAATGAGGTCTGAGAGACTGGCATTTTTCTTTGGTTAACATCAAAATTTCATAAAATAGCAAAACAAATAGAGTTTATGAAAATATCCGAATTACAATTTTCTGACCAAAATTCTTGCTTCATGGTAACAAAATTCATAATAACTATGTTTGTTACAATGGGAGTACACTGTATGAAAAAAACATCCTTTTGAAATCCTTACATTTCCTTTTGAGCCATTGAGGACGAGTCGCGAATATACTCGAGCAGGTGTCTATGGGAAATGAGTGTTGTAGCAAAATCAGCCTGTCCTCAAAAGGTTAATAAAAGTGAATTCATCAGCCATCTTCACTTATTTCATATCAAAGCAATAACACAATACAATAAGAACAGATATGTGCTGGGTGAAATCTTTCACAAGCATATTGCTGGTATCATGTAAACTAACAAATTATTTACAGGGAGTGTCGTAGCCAACTCAAACACTTGCAAGATGTCGCTGCCCTCGTAACATTATCTCCCATAAATTTGAACATCTTTTTAGAATGGTCTGGGACACACGCACATATCTCATTCATATCTAAAAGACTGGACTATAGTCATTGGTTCTGTTAACGTTACCTGAACGTCAAAGAGAACCATGACAAACTCCAGCATGAAGCAGATGTAGTAGCCGACGTGTAGGCCGTGCCAGAGAGCCAGGAAGCTAAGGGCAGCAACCTGCGAGACGTAGCGGTTACCGAGGAACTTCAGCCTCTTGTACACATACCTGTGGTGCATTACAGACAGATACAGGCATTATTTTTTGAGGTATACAGTGTAACTCAAGAGAATGACCAACATTAATCAACATCTTTGAGCTACAGAAACTGAGGACATTTCCCACTATTCCTGCACTTTCACTAACCTTCACAAACACTTTTTGTTTTTTGTTTTTTGGAAACTTACATCAAAAGGAGACACACTCATACAAAATCAACATATTTATGACAAATTCACAGCAAGCATATGGCTCCTGTGGAGTGAGGTCAGCAATTATACAAAGGCATAAATAACATAATATGTGACCGTGCATCACAAAACCAATAAAAAGTCGCACTCTCTGATTTTGTGTGAGGACTGAAAATAGGTGAAATGGGTAAACCTAGCCAATCTTGACTTTTTCATATTTTCTGAAAGAGCACGTCTTCTTCTACATTATGCTAAAAAAATATGAGATCATAAAATGAACAGGAAAGTGTGTTTTTAGCAGTTTTTCTTGAACACATTTTAAAGAAAGAATAGTGTGATTATGTGTGTCTTTTCATTTCTTAAAAACACTGTACACACTCTTCACTTTCAACTCTAATAACTTTAGAAAGGGTTATGCTACTACTTTGAAAGTCGGCATTAATCATGGACAGAATGTTGTAATAGCATGCTCAATTTTAAGCTTAATCTGATAATCCCTTCATTGTTGTTGTTGCTCCAGTGTTTTACATCCTGTTTTTTGTCCCATTCATCGCACAACTAGCACAGCTTGCAAAAAGATTAAGTGCATGAATAGACCCTGTACTTTAGAGCCTCTTTTCTCAGTTCACACTTCTCCGGAGTTTGTGCTTTCTTTCCAATAGTTAGATAGGTTAGGAGAGTTCACTTGAATTGAGATATACATCATTTTAAAGATTAGAGTGTGCTCTTCCAGAATATGTCCTTAGAGAAAAATCCATGTCTGGCGACTTTTTGTTGGTTTTTGTGGTGCAGGGTCACATACACGGTGTATGTACATAATTGTAAACACAAGTGTTGCAAACTTTGCAGAGCACAAGAGCGCCAGCAAGGCACGTCTGCACAGCAAACATGCCTTGCATGGTGTGTGCGTCTCTCAGACCATATCGTCGGTTGAGAATGATGAGGGCGTTAAGTTGTCACTAAACCCATAGTGTTCAAGACCTCTTAACGCCCTCCTCATTCTCAAGAGACGATATGCAGACAACAGAAAACATGTATTCAAATTTCTTAAATGTGCTAATCCCATCAAATGGCAAGAAAGCACACACACACACACACACACACACACACACACACACAAGCAAAATGGACAAAATAACAGATATCAGCTCACCGCGCCACCCAAGTGTTGGTGGAGAGGTTGAACGTGGTCACCATGTCGCGGACGCTCAGGGCACACTCGTACTGTAGAGGGCGGATTCCAATGCAGGCATCCCACTTGACCTTGCCAGACTCGTCTTTCCCGTTGTACGCAATGCCACTCAAGATGCAGATACCTTCCTGCGTGGCTCAAAAATGTGACAACATTTAAAGGGGAAGTCTACCCTGAAAACTAGTTTTGGTATTAAAAAACAGAAAAGCAGAAAAATGACGGGAAGTAATTGCCTTGTGAAAAAACAAACAAACAAACAAATCCAAAATGTAAAACCTCTCTTCTTTTTTCGTTATTGATGACAGAATATATATTTTGTATGCAGGGATTTAAGATAGAATACTTACAATGATGATGGGAAAATGAACATTTATTTCATAGTGGAGAGCAAACAGGCGGTGAGCTCGCATGTGACATCACAAAATTGCTAATTTGTGTTTGCCTGATCACAAGTTCAAGAAATGATAACTTTCTCTGTCTTCATCAGAATTTGGCCACACTTTTACAGTCCTGATCAGCTATTTTTCTGAATTCACACAAACTAATTTCCACGGCAGATTTCCCCTTATGCCCTCCATCATACATACCCAGGGCCGCCATTCTCTTTCCCTCTCTATCTCCAATTTTGTATCTTTCAGTTGTACCACAAATATTTACAAGCATCAAATCTGAACCCCCCCCCCCTCATTACCGTAAGCACTAAATTATAACACAAACCCCAACCTTGGACACCAGGCTGAAAAAAACCCCAAACAAAAACGAAACAAAAAAACAAACAAACATGGACACATGTACTTGCATTCGTGTAAAAGGCGCATCCCCAACTTATTTCAAGGACATAAAAGGTGCCCCTTATGCATGAGTGTTTACTGTAATATTCTTAACCATGATTTCTCTCTATGAAACCAAAAAGATGAGACAAATACTTTTATTGAAATGAGATGCTTCAGTCACAGACAACTCACCCCTAGCAGCCAGAAAAGCAGGTACTTGTTGAGAATGAACTTTCCAAAGAGGGCAATATAAAAGAGCTTGTAAAAGAAGGATGATTCCTGCAAGATACAAAGAAAATGTCGACTTGATTAACAGACACCAACACAAATTCCACCTCAGTGAGCTAGGTCATTATCTACTGCATAGGATTGACACTATTCTATGATGCAAAAGCCCTTGAATGTGATAAAAGTATATCCCCAAAGAAAATAGTGAATTTTCCCCAACCTCATGATTATCTAAAGTCATACACAGTCTGATCTGTTTTGAGGGGCTTTGTAGAATCAATAAGAGGTAACAAATCTGATCATCCAGAAGAAATCTAACAGCTATTAGCAAGGATATGGGTAGGCAAAATTATGTATCTAATACAAGTTTTTGTTTTTAAAGGTGTTATACCATTTGCAGATGAGTCAAAAACCCAGCTTTAGTGCTTCAAAATAGTTCTAAAATGAGAGTAAGGGATAGAAACACCCATGCAAAAATTTTAATCAGTAAAATCAATGTTAGTTGTTGTTAAAAATATATACAAAATGTGAACAATATTACAATAAAATTGTTTCTAGAATAACCTGTTTACAGTTATGCTTTATTGAGAAAAACAGTGATATCTCCTTTTATTTCAAGCTTTATTGCAAAACTCTTGTATGGTAGGATGTCCTGTGATACAACTTACCTACACATCAATATGCATCAAATGTGATAACTCGAAAAGTTTTTAAATCACTGCTCCCAATAGTAAACAATACCTCTTAAGTCCAGGTACATTTACAACTTTGTATATTCCAGGTACACAGAGAGGCCTATACTGTGCATTGAACAGCAGGAATTTGATTTGTCCAAAGCATTAAAGTTTGTTTTATTTCTTTTTTGTCTTGTTTTGTATTGTTTTATTAGTTTAAGGGTGTGGCTGCTGTGCCGCATCCAAACCCTCCTCCCACCTCATCTGGCCTTAGGACCGGTCCTGTGTGGAGGTATTTTACTCACAGCGTACTCTGACGTCAGGAAGTACTCTTCGGTGAATAGAGGTGAGATGGTGGCCTCTACGATGAGGTAGAAGATTCCGAGCCCCAGGCAATGCATGGCTGGCTGGAAGGTGTCGGACGGTCGCCCTTCCTCGTTGTCCAACAACTTGCCCTCCATGTAGGCTCGGTAATTGCGCAGAGGGTACTACGCCCGTGACAAGGAGTAGAATTAAGGATACAAGAGAGGCACCGGTTGTTATGAACTGGTGGTTCTTGGGAGAACAGGGGGTAAATATCAGTGTTAAAGGTAATGCATTTCATCCTACATGAGAATCCTATTATAACCAGGCTCTTAAAACCATGACAATCACCTTATTATATCATGGTACAAAATCAAAGAAGTATAAAAGAGTTGGCACCTATAAAATTGGTTGTTACAAGAAGGCATTATAGTTATATATCCGAGCTCTTCAGAGCGAAGTTCTAAAGCATTATATGGATTAGGTAAATACCAGTCAGCATTTTGGATACTGGTAAACAAAATCACAGGAGACTGTTTTTCTGTTATGTTCGTCCAATGGGCAGGACATTGTGCTAAGTTCATCCCTGGGTAAAGATTTCTGTGTGCACAAATGGCAAATGACACCAAACAAAATAACAATCGTGTTTAGAGGTGAAGAATCACTTCATTATCCGGTGAAGTATGGAATTCTTGTTAAAAAAAGGCACATACATGCTTTAACCTGTTACACCATGCCAATGGAAAAGAAAGTAAATTTTAGGCTACAAACTGGTGAAGAAGGAATTAAAAAAAAACAAAAACAAAAAGATATGTAATCCTCACCTGAGGCCCACTGAGAAAATAGCCAAAAAAGAATGAGTAGCTGATCATTTCAACGGGGCCAGGTGCCTCTTTGATGCACAGTGACTTCTGTTCAGAGCTCAGCTTCTCCTGGAATCAGCAAAAACAAACAACCCCATTCAAAGCATAATCTTAGGAAGCAATATTAGCCAGTATTTTTTTTTCAATCTATTTATTTATGTGGAAGTAACAAACCTTGTGATGACTATAAACAGACAGAAGTAAATATTTGATAATTATTTTCTTTTTTTTTTCATTTTGCTATCACCTTTAGACAGAAAAAAAGAAAATAAAAAGGTGGTGAAAAAAATCAGACAAAAAAAAACAAACAAAAAACAAAAAAACCCCAAAAATAAAAAAATTGGAAGATACACTTGTATTCTCACTTATCAAACCTTCTATAAAGCGTCTGTCATCATGTGTCCAGATAAAGTTAAAGTTCAGAGAACTGCAGATAAGGTGATTAGGCAAAAACACAAGAATGAAATTTGACATTTTTTAAACTTCAAAAGTTCACTGATTTTAATGATAATAATGGTTATTTTATAGCGCTATATTCTCATGCCTCAGAATGTTTTGAAACTCGAAACTCAATTATCATTATCATTATTTTTTTTTTAAATGAGGCAATCCTCCTAGATTTTTTCACATTCAAACTACAAAATGTGTAATGAAAGAGAGGTCAACTTACCAAAGGCCGATGACCGTCGTAGAGGTCATAGGCCACAGAGATCATCCTCAAGGTAAGAATGCACTGCGGCGTCGTCCAATTCATGTCGTAGTTATCGGACGCAAAGACAATGTACGATCCAACAAGGTATCCCTGATGCAGATATTACAGGTTTAGAGGCAATATAATGCATTTCAATACAGTCAAAGGTAACACACTTTTTTTGTCAACTTCCGTATTTATTTCTTTTCCTCCTTGACACCTTACACTTGCTCCTTGCTGCATGAAAATATTTCAGAGTTGCCATAAATTGTACGTGTCTTGGGGACTAGGAAGAAATCAGAACTGCTATGCTGCAGGGTTTGTCAAAAAAGCACTTACAATGTAAATACATGTAATTTGGTTTTTAATTATATACAGACATTCAGTGTACCTTTAAGCATTTCTACCCATCAAACCACGACCACCACCCCCAGAAAGTATTTACAGAAATCCTGCAAATGTCTCAAATCTTTAAATTTCTCAATTTGCATCTACAGAATGCTCCTCACAAGATACCCTGAAGAACATACCTGGTAATCTGATGTAAATTCTTCTCATATCTCATCCAGCCAAAGTAACAAGATTGATAATTAGTCAAAAAAAAAAAAAGACTGGAATTACAACGTAAACTCACTTTTTTGTTGCCATGTTTCACCAATTATCAATTGGCTTCTTCGAGCGAATGATGCTCCCGTTGATGAAACGGCCCTTACATAGTGCAAGATTGTGCAGAGTTAGAGTGCAGTGGACCTTGTCCATTGCGCGAAAGACGGCTTGGAATCCTGTGAACAACAACTCATCATGTTGAAATGAGTGGAGAGACCCACACTCAACAAGAGAGGAGGCCTCCGCTTCAGTTCATCACACACGTGGGACAGGGCTGTTCACAGGACTCCAAGCAGTCTTTTGAATGCTGGACAAGGTCCAGTGCACTTTACAAAGTTTTGTAGCTCTGCACAATCTTGCACTATATACGTGTAAGGGCCATCAACGGGAGCACCCTTCGCCCAGAAAGAAGCCAATTGATAAATGGCGAAACATCGCAACAAGTGAGTTTAATTCCATTTTTTGATTCAACTAATTATCAATACCTGGTAATCTCATCATTAACTCTTGACATGATGTCCTGATCAAATCCCCCCCTCCCCCCCTCAAAAAAAAATGCCCAAAACAGCTTAAATCCAGAGCATGGTGGAAAATCAACTCACCATATTGAAAAGGAAGGAGAGGAAGACGGATGTCGCTGTTCCTCCGATGAAGAAGAGCAGGACATAATTGACGAGGCAACAGAATAACAGGTACGAGATGTCCGTCCCTGCGTGGGAAAAAGAATGGGAAACATGTACAGCAGTCTAAAATAAGTTCTGTAGATTTTAACAGTACACCATGACACCATGAATTCCATGTATGTATTCCATAGTTTTGAGAGGAATGTTATGAAACCCTGATGGTTAAAGGGATGTACACGTATGAACCATCAACTGTTAAAGAGATGGTACAGGTTTGGTTGACATGGGGGATTCAGATTTTAACTTTTTTGTGAGATAATTAGACACCACCTATGAAATATTAAAGAGCATATAATTCTAAGAGGAATTCAAAGTTTATTTGATAAAAATCAGTTTTAAAATGGCTTAGATATATACAAAAAAGAGTAAAACAAAGGGGTCTTAATCAAAGGTGGGTCCCACAGATCTTTTATTAGGACCCCTTTGTTTTTGGATATTTCAGCCATTTCAAAAACAAATTTTCATCAAAAGACCTCAGAATTTGGAGTAGAAACCTCTCCTAGTTGCATTGCCGGTTGATCCCTGGTCTGCACCTAAAAACTTTCAAAGTTTCATGTACCAGGTACAAGTGTAGCACTCACACACTACTGAAAACCATTTACTCATCAATCAATACATACATGTTAAAATATCTACCACTTTTGCACAGGACGAGATGTGCGCATCAACTAATAAATTAATCCCAGTTGCTGGGTAGATGTACACATAAAGATAATTTGACTGAAAAAAAATAAACCAAGTTTTCATCTATATTTCTACTTAGACTACCTTAGCCATGGTCTGAGCCTCTACATGTAGGGTCAACTTTACTTGTAAGATGCTCTCATAAACACATTTTGTGAAGGGTTAGTGTAGGGAGGGTGGCTCACCATAATTGAAATATGCGATGGCCAACCCTGTTGCAATCACATAGAGGTGCTTGGTCACCGCCGACGTCCCATGGAGATTGTCACGTAGGAAGAGACTTAGGGGGTATCCTGGGGAGACAGACAAAAAAATAAATGTGACCCGCTACAACAAAATGGTCCTAAAGTCGCGCACGGTCGAAGCCGTGAAAATCAAGTTTGAAGTCAGAGCATCAAAATTGGTCAAAACTTACGATTTTCTGAATTTGACATATTAGGCCAAGTAAAAAAAGAAAGTAGTTTCTCGTCCGGGTTTTTTGAGCAAGGCGATGAGGGAGGTCCTTACTATTTGATATCTTACTATTTTTTCGAGAATTGTCAAAATGAAAGTAATATGTGTTTCTCGTCCGGTAATTCTGAGAAAAGTAACGAGAGAGGGCTTTACTATTTTCTATATCCAATTTATGAAATGAAATATCACTCTGTTAAGTGGTAGCTGTGTTATGAAAAACCAGGTCCCACGTGTATTCATGCCTGCACTCTCAAACATTTTCAAACAAATAGATATATGTACCATACTTGAAATGAAACTTCATGCATGCAGAAATACATTTGCTTTTTCTTTCCATTACAGATGTCAAGGGAAAATGACCATCTTAATACTGGTATTTAGTGTTGTAATGGCATTTCTGATACCAGTGTACTTGCAATTCTGATGTATTGTGCTATTAATTGAAACAGGTATAAAACATGTCTTTCAATAAATGTACGACTGAAATAAATTCCATGATATTCAAAACACTGCTTTATTTATTATTGTGTTTGTGACATTTTGTGTCCACACAGCTGGTACAGTGTATGTATATGCATTTCTTCACAGTACAATTGTAGCACATTCAACTGGAAACTGGCTTGTACAATTGCAGATGGATGTCAAAATGATACGATTTATGGCATTATAGCATTAAACAAAGATGTTTCTTCATGTTCTAAAAAGACATTTGATAATCACTCATCATTTGGATGATGATTGTACAAGTGGAAACTCGATATAACGAGATGGTCGGGTACGAGTCGTGTTCCTCGTTATAGCCGATATCTCGTTATATCAGTAGAAATAAAAGAAGGCATAACATAAAGACATTAATTTGCACACGTGGGACTACCCATCATCTTTCAATCAATACTGATAACTTGCTAATGTGTGTGAGGTAATTACTCACCTTTATGGGTAAGAAGATGTTTTTTTTTCGCCAATGAAATCCGATATCAAGAATGTTTTTCTTATCAATTGTAGAATAGATGTTTGAATTTGTAAATCTACATAGCTTGCGATTGTGTGAAGATCGTCTGTGGATTGGTATGTGGTTATGGTATGGGTGTTGTGTGTGGAAAGCTTGAATATGGTCTGCACAATGCTGTGTGTGTGTGTGACACATTCTGTATGTACATTATGACTGCATATATGTGTGTGTGTAGATGGGGAATTCCCTACGTAGAAAGCCAATCACAGCATCAGATTGCCTCACACTTGCTAAACGTCATGATGATGTCATGTATACGGCCGTCCCACCACATTTTCTGCATGTATCAGTGCGCACACACACACACACACATACACGTACAACATGCGGTGCTAGCTGTAGAGTGAACTGTCATGAAGAAAATGTGTGTGTACAAGACAGTTTTTGGCGCATCGAGCTTTACAATCTCGGACCGTGATAGCACAGGCGAAGTTAAGCTTTACCCGAAGACATTTTGCTTTGCCTCGCTATATCAGGTTTGATTGGCTATGTTTTTCTTTGTTTGGAAATCACAAAATTTATCTCGTTATAGCAGTTATTTCGTTATAGCCAATCTCGCTATAAGAGTAGCATTTTACATGGACTTGTGTGGAAGGAAATTTGGGACCGGGAGAATTTCCTCGTAATAACCGATATCTCGTTATAGCAGTGTTCGTTTTATATACCGAGCTTCCCCTGCCCTGTATACCACACTACAGATGTTACGATTCACGGCCGTGTCCGTGAATTTACGTCGTAAAGAAAAGTATCCCGCAGAAATACGATACAAACCAGAATCCGTGGAAAAGTTATTCATTTTGTAGATACACCCATTTTATAATTCCACATTTGCTGGAAAAGCGCACTCATTTTCTCTTCAAAATACATCGCCGTCAGATGCAACGTTACAGAGCAGAGTGTACGAGCCTCTACACATTCGAATGTGTTCATGCGTGCGATGGCCTGGGGACCCGATTTGGACAGCTAGCAAGTTACAGACACGGCCGAAAAAATAGTAAATATCAAAAAAGTCGATGCGGCAACTGAAAATCGATGCGGGCGGGGAGCGGGCTGGGACGAGAATTATGAATTTCTTGGTATTTTCAGCGCCATTTTGAAAATAGTAAATAGTAAAAAAATCGATGCGGCGGCCAAAATCGATGCGCGCGAGGACGAGAAACTGGTTTCTTTTTTTACTTGGCCTTATTAGAGTCTGACATGTCTCCTATCATCTGTCGAAATTTTGAAGCAAAATGATGAAAGGAAAGACCAAAAAATAGCGTTTTTCTGGGACATGTTTTTTTGGTGTTTCAACGAAGCAGAAACTGGTTCGAACATTTGGAGTGAGCGCCACACATAGGCTCCGCCCCTAACAACGACCAGAGTGATCTCATTGGTCAGTTTGCTGCTTGCCGCTAACCGAAGCGTGAAGCTCGCACACTGCCCAGTGGACTGGTGCGTGCTGGCGGGGTGCGCTATGCCCAGCCGCTTCTCCTGCCATCCTGGTCACTGATTGGTCGGTGAGGAGACCGCCGACGCTGTGTTTGAATGAGCATTTCGGGGGTTGCTAGGGCTTACCTTCTATTGATCGGAGGTGAAAACTGACTTGCGTGTGCTTTGATCGTGATTGCGTCGCAAGGAGAACTTTTAGGGCGCTTTTTTCGAAACAGTGATTTCCCAGACGTATCGACATGCTCTCTTTTAAACATCGATATCTCCGCAGCCGATTATTTTTATATGATGTGTTATATATCAATTTAAAGCAGAAAGATTAGGAATTTGTGTCATGCAATTTTCAAATAATCAACCTCGCCCAACTTTAGGATCATTTTGTTGTAGCGGGTCACAAATATATGCCAAAAAATGCATTCTGTGTCAGCTACACCAACACTGCCCATTAGCACCAGTGCGACAACCCAGGATCAGTAAAAATCACTGTCGGTCCAGTAACTTTTCCAAGAATGGACCAATAAAAAATGGAAAAAAAACTGGGTACCTACTGGTCTGATAGACAGGTTGGACTAGCAGGAAAAAAAAATTGATTACTGTGCAGCCCTGACTACATCAATGATTACACCTAAGGGCTCACAGGGAGAAGTGTGAATCCATGATAAATAAAATGTTTGACACAAGAAATGAATCAGAGTGATAGAGTGATTGGATGGACTTCTCTAAACATGGATAAATCATTTGTTGGTAAGACTCACAGAACCATACTGCTTCTGAGGTGAGTTATCGCTATACTGTTTGCGGCTTGACAGAGTTTCAAATTCTAGATGATCACCTATCTATTCATTTAAAAAAAAAAAATATGAACGGTTCCTGCTTCTAGTTTGTTTCCCCTTTTTTGTTATCCTGCCTTTTTCCCCACTAGATGACACCACACAAATTTTTTTTTTTTAACAGTTTCTCTTTTAATGAGACAACATTGTGAGTCTATTATTAAATTTTCACTGTTAATGAGACTGGAGGCTCTGAAGTACAGGATCTATTCAGGCACTTAATCTTTACCAAGCTGTGCTAGCTGTGTGACGAATGGGACAAAAAAACAGTATGTAAACCACTGGAGCAACAACAATGGAGAGATTATCAGATTTTAAGCTGAAATTCAGCATGCTTTATCAACACATGCTGTCCATGATTAATGCTAACTTTCAAAGCAGTACTTTGCATTAACATATCTTTTCGAAAGTGAAGAGTATGCACAGGGTTTGTAAGAAATGAAAAGGAGACTCTATAAAACACACCTACACACTATTCTACAAAAAAAAGTGTTCAAGAAAAACAGCTAAAAACATAATTTCCTGTTCGTTTTGTGATCCAAAACTTTAGCATAATGTAGATGATGACTTGCTCTATATGAAAAACTCAAGATTGGTTGGCTGGGTTGAACCATTTCAGCTATTTTTAGTCCACACACAAAATTAGTGCGTGCCACTTTTTGTTGGTTTTGTGATGCACAGTCACATTTCAGAGTGGGTTTTACTTGTTACAGACCAAAATGTAAACATTTGAAAGCGTAAACAACTGAGAGCATCAAAATAACATCTCATATTCATTAATGTGTTCAAAGCAATGCTGAGTTATCAATATTTGAGCGTGTACAGCAAATCCAAATCACACTTTTTAATGCGCGCTTGTGAATTCAGAGTATTTTCTTACGTAAATGTGAGTAAAATTTCAGGCAAATTGTGAGATATTTTAAGTGGCTTAATTGATAGAAAAACATTAGAAATATAACTACCTAGAATGTCGATGTGGACACTCATCAACCATCACAATATTCATAATTTTAGGGCTAATAATGGAAAGTGATTTAATTTCGTTGACTCTAAAGTATTAGTAACTTTTAGTAACTAATCAGCGGGCCTGAATGTATATGAAGTAGAACTTTATATCAAACACAGAACTCTTCTGTGTTGTTTGACAATGTCAGATTCTCCTTTTCGCCATGTTCGGCAGCGATTAGTCCGCATGTTGCCCTCTGTCCCACTGCCCGCAGAATTTCACCCTAACACGGTACGGTCACACCGATCATGCCGATCCGGCATCGGAGGGCGGCGGTACCATGTATTGTGCTATGTGGCCTGATCCGCCGGCGGATCAGGCCCACTAACTTACGTACAATTGTACGTACAGTACTGTACATGGTAGTCAACAGTCGCAGTCTCGTCTTTCGGTGCTGATGGAGTCAATACAAAATGTAACCATACTTTCATAGTTTTGCAAACTTACCAACAAAGACAGATATAAGCAATCGCAGTGCTGCTTCACCAATGCCCAACCTGTCTGCTATACTCGCCACAATCCCAAAGCTCGTATCTTGTGATGTTTCTGCCGACGCCATTTCGTAGATTTCGCAGTGTGAGAATGGTACGATACGCGTGTAAATGTAGTCTGCAATCAAGTTGTTTGATTACATTTGATTAATGTATTGCATTGGCTTGTGACTTTTATTCCAAAGTCGTTCAACATTAAGGAACGAGATTGAAAACAAAGCAGTTAAGCCACAAAGAAAAGAATACCATTAATATTATTCAATTATATATATTTATCTCCGATAGGCTCTCAAACCTTGTCCCACGTGCGAGACGAGTACAGGTAAGTAGAGCTGGGACAAAACCTTAACAACACAACGTCTTGTACTTGAGCTAGAATCTTCACTTCAAGATGGCAGCCTACAGAAAAATCCTCACGTCAGAATTTCCGTCCATCGATACCGAATTATTGGAATACGTTACTGGTGAGTTCATTGAATAGCCTGTAATTAATGACGTTGAAAAGACAGTCTTGATTTGTAGAAACATGAGATTTATGGTATGTTACCAAGGAAATACTCGCAGCTCCACGTGAATGCGTGTTGCGACTTTTTGATAGGAAATGCCGTGTTTGGCTTTGCATGAACGATTGCACCATACACCATCACACCGGCACCGTGGCATCTTCTTATGAGTCTTGATCCACCACCACTGGCACACAGCAGGTGGCGGTGCGTCTGTCTGCCAACCACCAGAAGCGCAGCTACGTACGTACGTGTGGCAACACTCAACAGCGTGAAAAGAAGTATCATATTGTACTCAGAATTCCTAATCATGGCAAGTTGTTATCATTCAGTTAATGGTTTTAAATGAACAAAAACAGTCTTCCAGATGCAAGAAGATAAACTTACTAACACTAAGACTAACGAGTATTAAAACAACAATGATCAGTGTTCATGTTCATTCATTCTTGGTCAATGATTGTTGGTCTAACATTAAGTAACACTAAACAGCAAGCACAGCACAGGTTAGAATTTCGAGATGAAATGTTAAAATGGCACAATAAAAGAGGAATTGAGATTGTCAGAGTCAAAATTGAAACTATCCTTATAATTATGCAGAGACTCCAACTCTCCCGCTGAAAAACCCATTTTCACAAAATCTCCCGTTCTCCCGCTTGAGATTCAATTTCTCCCGCCCTGGCTCTGTGTCTCCCGCTTGTATGGTTTTGTAGATGCCAGTCAATTTCATAAAACACATGCATGTATAGCATCTGCACATGATATATAAAATTATAAAGTTGTATAAGCCAAAATATATGATTTGATTCATTGAATTATTACTTACTTGGTGCCATCGTATGTTGAAAATAAGCCTGAGATAGCATGAGAGAGCATCTAACTTTGTTATATGTATAGAACCCTATAACCCAAGGGACTTCACGCTTCGCGCACATCAAGTTGGAGTCTCCCGTTTGCGAGGGGTGCAGGTGCAGGCGGGAGAATCTCCAGATCAGAAGGTGCTTGGGGTTGGAGTCTCTGCTTATAGCCTGGTTTACAATGACAATACGTCTGCAAGTATTTACAGGTTGCAATTCTCACTAACGTTAGAGATAGAGTATTAAACCCCCAGTTTTCGGCCGGCCTCCAGAATCCGGACACCAATCAGTATCGCCCATCACAAGCCAGCAAATTCTATTGTCACAACACATGCATATCCCATCGTTTCACACACTGGCACAATTGTTCACAACAGGAAACTGCCTTTAATAGTCACCCCCAAAATCCATCTACAAATGTAGAATGAGTAAAATCTCAAATTTTGTCATAAAAAACACAGAATTGATGGTGCAACTTTTCCCCAAGGGCACGCGAATTAGATCTAAGTCCCGTGTTAAGAATTGGGGTAAAAGAAAAAGTGCTAAAAATTGAGAAATATGCCGATCTCATGCGAGGTTTTTGCTTATCGCAAGCTCAGAGTGTGATGGTATCCTCAAAAGCAAAAAGACAAAACAAAATCCCCGTACGTGCCGATGCAGTGACTATTAAGTGTACAGGGGTTGAATGAAAGTGCTGACTCGCCAGAATTCGGACACCAATGGGCGCCGCAACATCCCTGATGCAACCTTGCGCCAGCAAGGTATGGTGCGGGGCATTTTTCAGCGGCCTTGTATGCATTGACATTGAACATGTCCGAATTCTTGACAGGCCGGACGGATTCTGGGGAATTATCGAGGTGATAATATTTGGGGATTTTGTGAAATTTTATGATGTTTTTAACCTACATTGTGATAGATATAGTTTTGTATACACATGAGTTGAACAAATATTGCAGAAAAGCTTAAGTGTCCAAAAACTGGTGGTTTTACTGTAGACCTTACCAGCATTAATCATTGAGTTGTCTTTGGGTTTGGAGTCTACAGGAAGCCATAACATGTAACAGTGCAAAAACTTACCTGAAAAATGTTGCTAAAAATCACATCAGTCGTGTACTTACGCTGAAGTTACAATGTAGGTCGTGCTCTGATCTGCAATAAGTGCATTAATTTATAAATTAGGAACGCGCGTGGATAAATCTCGCACGCACGATAAATGGTCGATTTTTGACCAATTTCATGAATGAAAGGTGGTCTTCAGCCTGTGTGATGGAAATTTTGGCTGTGAATGGCCGCAGTAAGTTCCACATAAAAAGTTACCAAGTTAACAAGTTCTTCTCTTTCTCCAAACCCATGACCCTCTGTAGGAGTGCTGGATGGAGGTAGTGGAGAGTTTGAGGACCAGGATGATGTCTATGATGCGGTCGGATGTCTCCTCCACGAAGTGGACATCGACAGAGATGAGGATGGGATCCGGAAGATCTGCAAGAAGCTTTTCAAAACTCTCCAAATGTAAGGGAAGTTTGCCCAGTGCGGCAAACCTCTTTCTGTCCGTCCGGATGGCAGAATGTTATCACTTTCACATCCAGTTTTTCGGATTAGAAAGTTGAATATGGATTGTAATTGTCTCTGGGGATGCTAGTTCGATCATACGTCGGTCATTCTCATAGATATACAGTGTACATCTCATCAGAAACGGATGTGTGACTTTTATCCATTGTTATTTATGACAAGAAAAAGTGAATGGGACCCTATTGAAAACAATTTGCTCCAGACAATACTGAGATCAAATCAAGCAATATTCTCATACCTAATTGGCGTAGAAGTAGAATAGAGAGAATGAAGAAGCATGTCAAATTGGCAAACCAGTGTCACGGTGTTTTTTGTAACATTGGTCAAGGTGCCATGCCATAGGCAAAGTTTCAATTGGAATAATAACCATTACCGCATAGTCGTATTTTATGTTTATCCTTGAAGATTGATTTAAAACCAGCGGATCTAGCCCCAGTGTTTACATATCAAACATTCCACACATCTCAGATATCAGTCCTTATTTCTTTGTCATAATTGCATTCCAGTGCTCTTATTTTTTGACAAATTTGTGTATCAGCATTTAGCATATTGGATGACATTTTGCAAGGTAGTTAAAAAAGATACCTTTAAATTCAGCGAGCTCCTGTATTTTGTAGGCACATACATATTTGATTAATTGGAGAAGTACACAGATAAACTGATGAAAAGATACTTCAGATAAATGATGAATCAGTTGGGTGACCTTGACCTACAATTGTAACAGCAATTATGTAATGACATACTTGATTTTACATACTTTTTCTTCCATGTTCCATTGTATAATTAGCTCAGCTGTTGTCCAAATATGGCAACATCCTTTTAGTTGTCACTTCCCTTCAACTGTCTGAAGACAATGGGTCTCTAAACATTTTCAAGTTTCCACTGTTTAGATACAATGTGCTTGATCATACTGGATTATCTTTCTTCTTCCCAAACGCTTTGCAATTTTCCTGTAGAAGCGGCGGTGACACACAGCAGAATGCAATCCTGTTGGATGCCCCCGTACAGCTCAGCGATAGACAACTGGACACAGGTTAGAGACTAGTTTAATCATTGCATGTGTTTTGATTTGTGTGTTTTTACACTATACCTCCAAGATTGGGATGAGGGTCTGAGGGGCTAAGACATGTATGGTGTATTCCAAAGCAAAGGCCTGTGGTATTGCAAACAGATAAATTTCCTTCGAGTTCAATATCTTATGAGATACATGTATTACCTTCAGAATTAAAACACCGCGTAACTCTCTTCTGCTTCACTGCTTTATGGTATTTCATCTGAAGGGATATTTTTCTTTGTTGTATTTTCAACCCCAAGAAAAACACACAAGAAACAAAAACAGAAACAGAAAAAGTAACAATGCTACAGTTTGTGTGTGTGTTGTTTTCCATGGACCTTTTCAAGAGCCATGCCATCTTCAGCCCAGAAATATTAATTTCTTATTTCTACCAATGAATGTCGACAAGAAGATTGCACAAAATGGTGCAATTTTCCCTCTTTCCTTCTCTTTGTTACTCTTTCTCTCTCCACATTTATACCAATCTGTCTCTCCCCCTTCACAAAGCTCTGTCTTCAGAGTCCATTGTTTGCTCTGTACTTTGATATGATTGGATAGCTAGTGCAATGTGCAATGTGCAATGTGCAGTGAACATTGAACTTTGTACAGTGTAGTGAATATGGATGGAGCACATGTTGCACAGTGAATTATTACTTCCGCCAAGGAAGGAAGTTTGATATGTTTTCATTGGTGTTAGTTTGCTTGTTTGTCTGTGTTCGAAATACAGTAACCCCAAAAGTTGTGAACGGATTTGGATGAAACTTGCAGGAAAAATTGATAATGACACGGAGAACAGATGATTAAATTTTGGTAGTGATCTGGGAGCTTTTATGAACTTTTAATGAACTTTGTTTTTTAATGGCATAATGGGTCAATGAACTTGGGAGTTCATACAAGCTGCACGTACATTGTATTTGAGGTTTGCATGCGCGCACACTAGAGAGAAGCACTGCACAGCTGGAAGCTGATGATGTTTACAAAAGGCTTCTATTGGGAAATTGGGCGATTTTCATCATGCGTGTATGGGTGGAAATGAGCTCCTTGGTGCAGATATCTTTGCTCTCCGAGTGCTTTTTTTGTTTATTTGAGCATCCTTTGTTCCTTTTACAAAAGTCTATGTGCCTATGTTTGCTGCTTTGTATTTTTTCTGCAGATATAAAAGGGAATGATGACAGATCGATATGGATGACAACTCGTGAGAATGTGTCGGTGAGTGTCACCATCCCTTGTCAGGGAATTAACACTTTAACAGTCAATTTTTTTTGCACACTGCATGTATTGCCACTTGTGGAAGAGGAAATTATGTATTGGGTGTTACCCTTTCAGTCTTGATAATAGTGGCCTCTTATAATGCGCTGAAGTCCATCAAGAATGATGCTCATGGCGCTTTAACACATCTGAAATGAAATCATCACCGTCATGTTCAACAGTCCGACATTTTCTTTTTTTACATATTGCCAACTTATGTTCTTAATTTTGTGCCCCAGTTACACCTCTGTCTTCTTTAACTTTTTAGATGCAAGTCATCAGATTTACTTTGCAAAATTCTAGTTTTAAAAGCTGCACTGCTTTTGCGCACTTTTATGAGGATCTTGGAAACATTAAAATTTAAAACATTTGGCTGCATTGAAAGATTACTACAATATGATAACACATAGGCTCAATTTCTCTCACCTTCCATGAAAGCTTCGGTTATCTTGTGCATCACACCTCTAGATTTAAAGGACAAGTCCACCTTCATATACATAAGAATTGAGAGAATGCAGCAATATTAGTAGAGCACATCAGTGAAAGTTTGAGGAAAATTGGACAATCCGTTCAAAAGTTACGAATATTTTAAGTATCTGCGCAGTCACTGCTGGAAGAGAAGACTGACAGTGTATGATGTCACATGCGTACAACTATATAAGGAAAATAAAAAGAGAATTTCACAAAACTGTACTTTTTGAATAAAGTGCACATTTCTTCGACTTGCTACTGATGTACGTATGTTAAGGGTAATATTATTCCCCCTGCCTTCTGAAAGAGAGAAGTCGAGTGTTCTTTTGTTATGCGAGAAAAATGGAAATATGTTGAATTTTCTTTATAAATTCTTTCTTTATATTGTTGTACTCGTGTAACATCACAAGCTATAGTTATAGTCTTTTCATCCAGCTGTGACTGAGCAGAAACTTCGAAAATTCATGACGTTTTTAACGGATTGTCCGATTTTGATCAAACTCTCACTGATGTGATCTACTGATATTGCTGCATTCACTCAACCCACATGTCTATAAAGGTAAACTTGTCCTTTAATGTGTGCGTACTGCTTTCCTTGACTCGCTTCTCTTGCTGTACATAAGGTATATTAAAGGACAAGTTCACCTTTATAAACATAAGGATTGAGAGAATGTAGCAATATTAGTAGAACACATCATTGAAAGTTTGAGGAAAATCAGACAATCCGTTCAAAAGTTATGAATTTTTAAAATTTTTGTGCAGCAACCGCTGGATGAGAAGACTACTGCAGTGTATGAATAACTTGCGTACAACAATATAAGGAAAATATAAAGAGAATTTCACAAAATTCCATCTTTTGAAAAAAGTACACATTCCCCTGACTCGTTACCAACAAATGTTATGGGCAATATTATTCCCCCTGCCTTTAGAAAGAGGCAAGTCTAGAGCTCTTTTATTATGCGAAAAAAGTGAAAATATGTTGAATTTTCTTTTACATTTTCTTTATACTGTTGTACGCATATGACTCACAAGCTGTAGTAGTCTCCTCATCCAGCGGTTCCAACACAAAAATTTTAAAAATTCATAACTTTTGCATCGATTGTCCAATTTTCCTCAAACTTTCACTGATGTGTTCTACTAATATTGTTGCATTCTCTCAATCCTTATGTTTATGAAGGTGAACTTGTCCTTTAAATGTCCTCATGAAGTGTTCTAGGAGTCGGAAGTGTTGTCGAGTACTGGCATTTAATAATGATGTGTTTCTTCCCAAATCAGCAAGTGGACAAGAAGAAACTGGAAAAAGCAGAAGCAAAGCTGAAGGCGAAGCAAGAAAGAAGGTCACAACAACCTGAGCAGTCCAGCAAACAGAATGGGTGAGAGAAGCCATGTGGCTGTGTCTGTTTGTCTCCTGGTTTGTCCTTATGTCCATCTGTTTGTCTGTGTCTTTTATCTCTTTGTCCATTGCCTGTCTTTATCTCTGTGGGTATGATCTGATCAACAAACGCATTGAAGAAAAAACATGCCATTGGTTGATTTGTGGTTGTGCTACTGGACTTCCTACACCAAATGCATTTGAGGTGAAAGTGAATGCATGGCACGGTGCCCAGTAATTGTTTTTGCCAATTGCTACAGCCATATGCCCACGAACCTGTTGTATATCCCTTTCTTTATCTTACAGTGTTATCAGTGCATCAGCCAGCCAGGCGGTGAGCAGGAAAGATGTCAAAGCTGACCAGGCGGGGGCGTCCAAAGCGACGGACATCAGGATAGAGAACTTTGACGTGGCCTTTGGCGAAAAGTGAGTTTTGCGCACATGACTGTTTTTTTTTTTTCACTGTGAACAATAGTGTTGTAATGAAACTTGTGAAAAGAGCAGAAGCTTTTCGTGACACAATTTTATAGGAGTTCTGTATTGTACAGAGTCAAGTTTGTGAGTGTTCATTTGCATTTGTGTGTGTGTGTGTGTTTGTGTGTGATGATCTTGACGTTACAGCTCTGAATTGTTCTCTTTTGAGATTCTAAGGCAGATGATTGTGTATGGTGATGTTCTTAAGCTTGTCCCAAAGTCCTCTATTTTTTTTTGTCTTTTTTTTTTTCTATCTGTTTCTTTTTTTTTCCTATCTGTTTTATGAAGAATTCTGCTGAAGGAAGCAAACCTCACATTGGCATTTGGTAGGCGCTATGGCCTCGTGGGAAGGAATGGAGCTGGAAAGAGTACATTACTACGGATGATTGGAAGGTAAAAACATTGTTGCTTGCCCGGCAGAAGGGGCCTAATGCTTGTGGACTCAAAAAATCACAGAAAATAATGGTTGCTTGATATGTGAACAAGCTTTCAAAACTGTCAATTTATGTCAGGAACAAAAATTCGGTTTTGGTGTAAAATTTCATGCTAAGGCTTTTCTGCCCGCAAGCGACGACATATCCTGATGAATGTTTAAATCTTGCATTGCGTACAATGCTGTAAATTTCAGTATTCATTCTTTTTGTAAAAAAAAAAGAGAACAACAACCAGTCCCAGTGATAAAATGAAAAGACAAATTGTGTCATCTATTGAGACTATGTACAGTATATTCTGTTCCAATTTCATTTCAGATGCACATCTTTTTTTTTGCTTGTGATAGAAAATGACATCTTTGTGTTATGTGAACCATCACCATATTTGACTGTGATGAAATTTCAGATCCCAAAATTATAAAAAAGTATCAGATGATATGGGTGAAAAATATGTAAGTGAAGATTTGCCTGAACAACAAGTTTATTCTTCAATTGGGCTTTTCAAGGAATGAAATTAGATAGTATTTTGAAAAGGTCACATCAAAATTTCACTGTCTGCGATGGCACTATAAAATATGAATAAAAATGTGGATTTATATATACATTCAGCACAGAAGAGAGTCGATTTTGGAGCATTCCTACTTGCTGGTTTGTTTTCATTATGTGGTCAGAGTTATAGTGAGGACCTGAAAGTCATAACAATTGCCTTGTATCAAGTTTCTCACTATATCAGGGTAACAAAACAAAAACAAAGAAATAATTGGAAAGAGTTGAGACCTGGAAAATCATGTTCTTATAAAATACTTTTTTATATCTGACCTCTTTGTAATGAGATTCCACTGTATTTGGTTATCTCACCAAGAAATAAATTAATTCATTCTTCAGCCGGGAGCTCAAGTTCCAGTCTCACATCTCCATCCTGCATGTGGAGCAAGAGGTGGTCGGTGATGACACGCCTGCTCTCGAGAGCGTCTTGGAGTGTGACGAGAAGAGAACGAGACTACTCAAGAAGGAGAAGGAGCTGAATGATGCTCTCCATGGCAACAGGTCAGTGAGAGATAAAAAATAGATAGATAGATAGATAGATAGATAGATAGATAGATAAATGGATAGAAAGAGAGAGACAGCTTCTGTAGCTTGTAACCTTGTATGGATAGATAAATAGATAAATAGATAGATAGATAGATAGATAGATAGATAGATAGATAGATAGATAGATACATTTGTAGATGGATAGAAAGAGAGAGACAGGTTCTGTAGCTTGTAACATTCTGGGTCCCATTTTATGAAAGATGTTCAGGGGGGCATTTCATGAAGCATTTTGTCAGATATTTGTCCTGACAAATTGTTATAAGCTACTGAAATCCTTGCACCTGATTGGCTGAGAGCAATTTGTCTGACAAATTTGTTGGGCAAAATTCTTCATGAAATGCCCTCCTAATAGCAGCTCTCTAGAATGGCAACAGCCAATCAGGAAGCAGAATACTTGTCATTATTATAACACTTGCCATTGCAAGGGATGCTGTCACAGCAACTTGTAATGAAATGGGGACCTAGTCTTTCACCCAAGGGGAATGGACTGTCTCGATGGACAGTGTGTCTACATCACACACCTGGAAGTCCCTGGTTCAAGGCCCATTGAGGCTAGCTGATCCAGTATGGTATGCTAACATGCCTTGGGCTTTGTAATGAAGTAAAATTAAGGAGCAGTGTTCTGCAATTTTTTGCACATCTCTTTGAACTGAAGGTAAAATATGAATTATTGTGCAGTTCATAAGTGGAATACACTGTTCAGACCTCATAAACATATTTTCTTTTTTCAGTAGGTAATGGTTAAAGCAGGGCTCCACACTAACTTTTATTTTTGGTGGCCCAAAGGCAAACATCCGACCTTTTTTGGTGGCCTGATCAGGCCACCAAATTCTTCATTTCTGAAATGTTGGTGGCCCGACGTCCGTTTTTGGTGGCCCCGGGCCACCGTTAGTGTCGAGCCCTGGTTAAAGTGAAAATGTGAGATTGCCCGAGACATTTGCTACCAAATGTGAATGATTAGTTGTTAAATCATTTTCATACATTCCAATGTTTTGATTTGTGCGTGTGTGTTTTTCTTTTTGTTGTTGTTTTTTGTCTGCCTGTATTGTAGCTCTGGTTCTAGTGACCCTAGTCTGGGTTCCAAGCTCTCTGAGGTTTATGCTCAGCTGGAAGAGATCGAAGCAGACAAAGCACCATCAAAGTAAGTCAAAAGACAGTTCTCATTTGATTACCGAAATGCTTCATCTTTATTTAATCTTTCAATCATTAATAAAATTTACTTCATCTTTACTGGTACCCAGTAGTTAGCTTGTGGGTGTACATTGTATGATATAGTATATGCCAGTGCAAGCATTCTTTGTGATGAGAACCCAAACTGTATTTGCGCTGTGTAGTTTTTAACGCAAATATGGTAAGAAATGGCAGTACCTTTTGATGTAGGAAACTACATGTACAGTATGTGGTAGACTACATCAGGCAAGTTAGCTACATTTGTAGTGGATGGAGCTGTAGTATTTATGTACATTCCTTTAGAGTTGAGATTGATTTGCAATACATCACAGAAATTGATTTGCAATGTTATTTTTTTTTCTTTAATTCGCAGATTATGTTTGCCTTTTAATCTTACAGTAGCAATGATATGATATGATTCTTTTGACATCAAAGGGTTTTAGGGAATAAGATGAAAGTATTGATCTTACCAAAACTGTGTGTCCAGTGGAAATGTACAAAGTTGTAGGAGGTCAGTGTAAAGCTATGAGACTTCAGTGGAAGCTATATGAAAACTTCTCACGGACATCTCTAATACATACCCTTATGGCATGATTAGTGCTGTCCATGTATTCAGCTGTGTGTGCACATATCACTTGCTGTGATAGGGCATCATGGTACTCCAAATGGAAACTGAGTGCAAGGACTGTGTGCTAGCTCTTTTACATTGTTGTTTTTTCATTGAAATTTTGTCTCCTCTGTTCAGGGCAGCCATGATCCTGAATGGTCTTGGGTTTTCCCCCAGCATGCAGAGCCAAAGTACAAAGTAAGAAGATATTTCTTGCATTTATGAATATTTCATAAAGGAATGTTCATTTCAGGCCTTTGGCTTTTTTTCAAAGACATCCTGATACTGATTTACTATTCATTTTCATTGTGATTTGAATGATTTAAATGTTTTAGTAAATCAAATTATCCCACGTTTATGATTCATTCTGGCATGTGATTTCTAAATAGTCCAGTCTGTGTGATGCTTGCTACAGTTGGGAGGTAATGTGTTACAATGTTTTCCGAAAGCATTCATGCATTGCAGGCTCAGAAGAATGTGGTGCACAAAATGTTTTTTTTTGACATGTGGTCTTTATACACAGGTTATTGAAACAAGATTGATTTTGTTTGTGTGCCAACAACAGAGATTATGTCGATTTTAAGCCTGTACCCTGTTGAGCAATTCTGAGTACTAGTATACTAATGATGCACAGGATAGAGTGTGTTAGTGAAGGTGCGGCGCGCTCGAGAGTATTGACAATGGTGCGACATGCACGAGGCGCAGCCGAGTGCATGTTTGCAACCGTTGTCAATACTCGAGAGTGAGCCGCACCTTCACTAACGCCACGAAATAATCCTGTGCATCATTAGTTTTATAAAATGGGTCGAAAACTAACAGCATTATTCACGTACCTTTGTGGGTCAATACCAGTCAGCTACATGTAGCACTCGCTCAAAAGTCAAGATGTCCGAAGATGTTCGTCCCAAACATTTACGCACGTCGCACCAATAGCACTCGGAAATCCCGCACACTCACCTAGTACTGTACGTACGTACGTATAAGAGTATACGTACGCCACGTACTGTTATGCACAAGAAAGGCCGCCGGCTGTTGTGGCAGCCCGCGGCCCGAACTAGAAGTTGTTTACAGGATTGACAGCGCGTATAGTAGCGCGTGACGCATTTGTAACAACTGATTGAGTGCGCACTGCTAGTGTAAAACATTGTGACGTACGTCAGGCCAGGGAGGTGGAAGAGAGACTCTTCTTAGTGCTTACCTGAAGAAAATAATGCACGCACACGTGACTCATTTCAGCGCTTCCAATTGGCTACATTCTTGAACCCATTTTATAATAGTAAACCATACTCTAGTCGTCACAATCCCTCTCTGTAATAATGCAGACTGACACACCTTAAGATGTGCTCTTTCTGTACCAACAAGAAGATGACCCTCAATTTGATATATGACTAAAAGGATCATCCAGAGGCCAATTGAGAAGATTTGCCGTTAGGCCAGTAACTGAGCTTGAACTTTCTAAACTCCCCACAAAGGAAAATCTTGTCATGTTTCACCACCTCAGCATACCTCATGTCTATCAAATGATGTATGATTTCGAGACATTTCTTCACCATCTTTTTTAATATCCCACAGGGAATTTTCAGGTGGATGGCGAATGAGGATAGCACTGGCGAGGGCGCTGTTCTCCAAACCCGATTTATTGCTCCTTGACGAACCTACCAACATGTTGGACATCAAAGCCATTTTGTGGCTGGAGAATTACCTACAGGTGAGAGTAGTGTGTGAAACATACATGTAGAAAGATAAAATGCATGTGTGTGTTTCAAAGAGGAAGTATGACTGCTGTTAACTGCTTGTAGTGTATGTACTGTATATTCTTAGTGTGCAAAAATGTCTTGAAAACAATACCAGGAAATAAGGAAGAGATGGATGTTCCCCAGTGAAAGTAATGATGGGATTTGTTATGATGCTCTGAGGTTAATGAATTAGAATCGCTATCGCATAAAATAACACAGAGCTAAGTCTCCCAGTTCTGCAGGAGGGCTTCCTGAAAACTGGAAATTTCTTTCCATGTCATGACAATAGGATATTGGAAGCCTCCCTGAATTAGGGGTAGGTTTTGCCTGTAGCAATGTTGCAATATGTCACAGAGAATACACAAGGAATCTCCCGGATTTTAAAAGTTTGAGCATTGGCAACCCTGCACATGTTGAAATCATTTGTGTGTGTGCAAGGAGTTAATCAGACTCCTTGGTGTGAGCAATGAATTTGCTGCAGCCTTGCAGTGTGGTTTCACTAGTGTTGTGTCACCCTCGATGACAAACTTTCAAAACTGCAATTCCATTTCCAATAAAGGGACTGTACAGTACTGGTTGAGGTTGGGATTCATGTTTTGAACATTCCTAAGTGAGATAATGAAAAGCCTCTTATGAAATATGAAAGAGCATGTAATTCTAAGAAGGATTCAACGTTTATTTGATGAAAATTGGTTTTCAAATGGCTGAGATATCCAAAGAAAAGTGCTAATAGTAAAAGGTGACATGCCACAACTTTATTAGGATCTCTTTGTTTCACCTTGTTTTTGGATATCTCAGCCATTTCAAAACCGATTTTCATCAAATAAACTTTTGATACCCCTTAGAACTGCATGCTCTTTGACATCTCATGGAGTGGTTTCTGAATATCTCGCAAAATGTTAAAAGCTAAATCTACACCTCGACCAGAACTGTACACACCCTTTAAAGTATGTACTATAAATATGATTTGTAGTGTCACCTTCCTTACCTGCATCCTTGGCATTCTTCCCTGGAATGTGCCCTACCCATCCCTTATCTTTTTTCTCTCTCTTACTGTTTATCCCCAAATTGTCCAACATTTCCTCCCCTTTGTGCTGTCATTTTTAATTGTGTGCATTCCTGTCGCTCCAAACAAAACAATCACAGTGTCATCAACTCTTTCGTATCTGTGCAGTTGTACATTGTTTTTCTGACGTGCGATCAAATGCACCATCTGAAATCTGTATGATCTACGAAAATTTGTTGAAAAAAACAAAGGACAGATGAAGAGATGACATAAAATGTTTACTGGTACCTTACCAGGACTGGCCGACCACCATCCTGGTGGTTTCCCACGACAAGAAGTTCCTGAACGAAGTGGCGACCGACATGCTCCACCAGCACTCCAGGAGAATTGACTCCTACAGGGGAAACTACGACCAGTTCTTCAAAACCAAGACGGAAAAGCTCAAGAACCAGCAGAGAGAGTATGAGGCACAGATGCAGTTCAGGGCGCACGCTCAGGTGGGGATTGCTGTAAATGTAGAAGATACTTTTTTCTTGTGAGTGTGGGATTTTTTTTTTCTGTGAATTTTGTGCTGTTGCAAACTAGTGCAGAAACAAAAAGGCCAGCATTATTTTATTGGAGAAGTATCAAAATGTACACTGAAACACCCTCCATGAAATTATGAATGAATGAAATTCACTAAAATTGGGTCAGTGCAAAAATCAATTGCACAAAAGTTTTTTGCCTTTTGCAAGACATGTCTCATTTCCTCTTTCCACTTTGATTTTTTTTTTAGCTCGATTGTTTGTTTGTTTGTTTATTCATCACTCAAGTATTAAAATTAATGCTATGAAAGGGAAGTTAGCTCCATGTTCAAGTTGATGTCAATAAACAAAGTGTACAAAATATCAAACAGCACTGAGAAATGTCACTACAAGATTAGACAGAAAATAATGATGCTGTGAAATTTGGAAGTTCTGTATATTTCTGTGAATCAATTATATTGATCATCATTATATGTGCAAATTAGATAAGGCGATAAATTCATCATGCAGCAGTTCTTTCTTCATTTCCTACAAGAATATTCTCTGAAATATTTTTTTTCCCGGTAATCCTACTCTTAACATCTTCCTCTTTTCAATAGTCACCCTTGATGTCGTATCAGATCTTGCTCAACTCCTCAGCTAGTGGTAGTAAACCTGTCAAATAACCAGATATCTGTTTGACTTCATATGTTTGTGATTTTGTTGTTGTTCTTGTTGTTCTTAATAGACTTTCATTGACAGATTTAGGTACAATGCAAACAGAGCAGCCCTGGTGCAGAGCAAAATCAAACAACTTGAAAAACTGTAAGTTATTGTATTTATGTTTTTTTCTGCTTTGAATATATCATTCTGAGTAATTAGCTCTGTAGTGCCTCACATTTAGGACATTGTATTCAGAGTCACTGGTCTACTTGACTTCAAGAAAAAATCTGTGGCTTCGGTCACCAATGTGTGTTCTTTATTTTGATAAGCGAATATCTCTAAATTTATTTGTATTGGCTTATCTTTGCTGAATATATTGCAATTTCCTCCCAAGGAAAATCATTGTTTAACAGCGAGTCATGTTTGTGTCTTTGTATGAGAGTTTTGCCCATTACAGTTGAGTATATGAATATAAGAACGACCAAGTCCATTGAAGACCATTTCGAGTAAACAAAAAAAAACTTTGTATCTTTTTTATTTGTCCAATAATATTCTATTTAACTGTGGTGGGAAGGCAAAATTATATACAAATTAAAACATAATATTATGTTATTATGACAATTAACATTTACATTAATTGTGGAGAGGCCATATTGTGTGGTGGACTTGGGTCGTTCTTTGATTCATATACATGATATTCTGCTATAGAGATGAGAGAAGGATGAGAGAGGGCGCTATTATATGAATGTAAGAATAACCCAAGTCCTTCATTCTTACATTAGTATAAGATTTAACTCATTCATTTCAGGCTCTTCTGGGGGTAATTAGGATTTATCATTTATACACAAGATGAGTCCTTGCATAAGCTACAATTTCTCATGTCAAACTGAATTTGGCCAAAAATTGGATTTGGGTCGTTCGTATATTCATGTCTTCAGTTTCTTGAATGTGTAATCAACAGAGCTGCTGTTTGGTATGTGCAAAGCATAATATACTGTAGCAGTGATCAGCAGCATATGTCACTCTGTCAAAGCTTTAATTTTGTCTGTCATTGAAAATCCTCAGCCTTGAGCGGACTGACTTATGTTGCAAATTTTGCGTGTGAAGTTTCCTGCCATTCTGGAAAGCTTGAACCAGGAATTGTTCACATTGGGAAGGTGACTTGAATACTGACTGACACATTGTTTGCTACAGATTTAGTTGCATTGTCGTGCCATCTGAATGTTTCTCACAAATTATTTCTATTTTTCCATCTGCATTTATCATCATCAGACCTAAGCTGATTCCTGTTGAGAAGGAGAGTGATGTTATACTAAGGTGAGACCAATGTATGAAATACTCTATATGTGTTATCTGTACTTTGAATTAGTATTAATAAATGGAAACAAAAGATTTGATTGTGATTCCGGTTGATTAAGACCTTACATTCTTCAAAACACTTTACAGCTTACATGTCAGTGAGATTGAGGCATATATAAAACCTACATAGAATGTCACCCATGCAAATAATTGTATGTACATTTGGAATGAATTTTACAATTGTGCAAATGTTTTTTATTCAATTTTTTTAAAGAATAGAACTAAATCTAAAATTGAACTGGATTGATAGTAGTAGCCTTCGTACAAGGGGACTGCATTTTGCCTTGTCAAATGCACACTGATGTTCTGTATTCATCACGTTATTACCTGCTTTGGTTGGACCTCTTGACCAGGTTTCCGGCGGACATCCAGAAACTTTCCCCGCCAATCCTCCAGCTGGATGAGGTGGACTTTAATTACGGTCCCGATGCCCGGATTTTCAGCAAGGTCGACATCTCAGCCAACATGGAATCAAGAATATGCATAGTAGGTGAAACCTTTGCCTGTAGTAGCAGCTTTAGGATGGATTTTGGCATGAGAAACCTCCATATCTCCACCCTTCCCACAGTGTTGTGAATAGTTTTGACTATTAAAAAAGAAAGTGCCTATCGCATATTAGCATACTAAAATTATTGTATCTGTATGGCAAACATTTTGGAAGCAGGATGTGTCGTTAAACTGTGAATACAATTTCAACAGTGGTTACATTTGAGATTGAGAGATACCTGTGTCAAGACAAATTAACATTTACACTGACATCGATGGAAATAACTTGTCCATATTTAGCTTTTATCAAAGAAATAGCGCTTGTGTCTTTTGCTTGTATTTGCTCAAGTAGGGTAGTTTAGAATTCCTAAAGTTTTGAGATTTTTTACTCAGTAGTTAAAGTGACATTCAGACGATTTATATAATTTAACATCATGTAGTACATTAACCGACAGATCCATGTATAGATATGTGGAATCTATTGTGGTGCCAAAGCAGGCAAGTCCATACTCTGAAAACCCCAAATATGATACACTGAACAAAGATGATGACATATGAGGCTCACATATTTCGGTAATGTAGCAAGGTAATTCCATGACAGCATCACTTACTCGACAATTCTGTCGTGGTAGAATTTATGCACACTTTGTTCTGCTTCCTTGAGCACCCAATCATGCATTCTTATGGTGAAGCTGCTACATGTATGTCATCATTTTTGTTCATTGTGATTTGTTATCAATATTGAAAACATTCTTATTCCACATCCCAAACAAAAAAAAATCTGAAACTATTTACCCAGGAAAACCAATTATTTCATAAGTGTTAAATGGTAAAAGTCTGAAAAGCATTCAGAATTTTTTTTTTTAAATCTGACCTTTGACTCCTCATTCCTCCCTCTCACCCCTCTCCTCTCAAACACAGGTGGGAGAGAACGGGTCAGGGAAGACCACCCTACTCAAGATTCTCCTGGGTGAGCTCAGTCCCACCTCGGGGGTGAGACACTGTCACCGCAACCTGAAGATCGGCTACTTCAGCCAGCACCACATAGATACCATGAACTTTGACCTCACGGCCATTGAGGTCATGGCCCAGAGATTTCCAGGTAGACTGCGTTACTTGTTATTCTGTCTTTTATATCTTTTGCATGGACCCATAGAGCTTGAACTTGTTCGTGGCATATTTAAGCAGTTTTGCAAGAGATTTCAGCTCTTTTTCTAATGAGTGAGTCATAAATTGATTGATTGATTGATTGATTGATTGATTGATTGATTGATTGATTGATTGGTTGAATGATTGATTGATTGATTGATTGATTGATTGATTGATTGATTGATTGATTGATTGATTGATTGATTGATTGATTGATTGATTGATTGATTGATTGATTGATGGATGGATGGATGGATGGATGGATGGATGGATTGATTGATTGATTTTTGATTGATTGATTGATTGATCGATCAATCGATGGATCATGAGTGAGTGAGTGAGTGATTGGTGGGTGGATGGATGGATCTAAAGCAGGTTGAAATGTGCATTCAGATCCATGCTGAATTTAAGTACCAAATTCCACAATATCCACCATTTCTGTACTGATCTTCGTATTCATTAGGGAAGAATGTAGAGCAGTATCGGCAGCAGCTCGGTTCGTTTGGAGTGACCGGAGACCTAGCCACACGTCCAGTGTCCAGTTTATCAGGCGGTCAAAAGAGCAGGGTGGTCTTTGCCCTCATGTGTGCTGGAAAGTGAGTGTCGGGAAACCATAAGGAGCTTGTTAGTTATCTATTTGTTTATTTATTACCTCCACCAAGGGGGGAGGTTATGTTTTCGTTACCATTGGTTTGTTTGTTAGTTGGTTCGTTTGTCCGTGTGCAAAATAACTCAAAAAGTAGTGAACGGATTGTAATGAAACTTGCAGGAAAGGTTGAGAATGACACAAGTACCAAACGATTAACTTTTGGTAGTGATCCGAGAATTTGGGGGGAGTTTATGAAGGATTTTTGATATTTTGGCAGGTAGGGTCAATGAACTAGGGAGTTCAGGCTGCGCGTATTTGAGGTTTGCATGCGCGCACAAAAGCGCATGCTCTAGTTTCTTCTAGGGCGAGGCGCGCTGTGCAGCTGAGGGTTTATGACGTAACAAAGGCTTCTATATTTGGAAATCAGGAGGCTTTCTGTACTTGGGTGGAAATCACTGATCTCAAAAAAGATCAGTGCGGGTGGAAATGGGCTGCATGCTTGGCGGAGGTCTGCGCTCTCAGAGTGCTTTTCTAGTTTGTTTATTTGTTTATTTATTTATTTGTTTGTTTACTTGTTTATTTATATGTTTATTCATTCATTTCTTTGTTTGTTTGTTTATTTATTTATTATTTTATTTGATAATGTATTAGTCCTGTTTTCATAGGATGGCTTTAACAATGAGTTGAACACTGTTGTTTGTGGAGGCCCAGCATGGACGATAGACACATATCATAACAGCAAAACAGCAAACTGCAAACTGCAAACTCCTTCAATGAGAAACTTATTCTTTAGTTGCAGCAGCTGTACTACTAGGATATCTACTCTGTACTTACTATGGCAGGAAATACACGTATGTGTAGATATGTGACAACTGGAAGCTTGTGGTATGATGCTTTAGAACACTGAAAGTTCCTACAGTATTTCTGTATTATGACATATATGAGTATCTCTGTATTATGACATAGATGGGACTTCAATATTTCTGTCTTGCAATATGGTTAATCACTGCTAAGACATTTTATTGTGGCGGTGACGTCTCCATCTTTCTATTTGCCAATAATTTTCCTGCACGAAACTTTTAGGAGTGTTTAATTTCATCAAACTTGATAGCAACACCAAGTTTGAGAAGAATCTAGTTCATCTGATTGGCATGGTGTGGATAGAGGATGAGTTTCAGGCAGTGGTTACATTATTCTTCCAAAATATTGTAATTTCATTAGGATGAATTTCAAGAACAGTTTGATGAAGCTGTGATAGTATTATTCATGAATCATTCCTGATAGTTGGTCTTTATTGCTGCAATACTGACAAAACTATTATACAAATTCATTTTTAAAGAATTTTTTTTTCACCTTTAATATTTCTAGTCACACCTAGTCTTGTAGCTAATTATGAGTAGAAATGTAATCTAATACAATGACCATTGCATGTGGTTATTGTATTAAACACGTGTGCCAGATCATTGTGAAAGCAAATATAGATGAAGTCTTTTCTTTCAAACGCTGATCCTGGTTTTCTTCTGCATCGCAGTCCCAACTTCTTTATACTTGACGAACCTACAAATCATCTGGACATTGAAACAGTGGAAGCCCTTGGAAAAGCCCTGACTGCATTCAAGGTAAAAGTGTTTTAGAACATGCAGCATTCTTGAACGTACTGTCAAAAGCATCTCATTTTGTAGTAGTCCATATTTGTGATTACTGTGTTTTAGGAGTGGTACCTAAGTTTTATGTTTCTCTTGCTGTGGAAGGTTCTCTCGTGGATATGTTCATTGTCTTGTCTGTCATTCTGTCTGTCTGTCTATCTATCTGCCCGGTCATCTGTCCATCTCTATCTATCTGTCTGCCTGTCTGTCTATCTATCTATTCATCTATCTATCTGTCAGTGTAACTGTACATGTGTGTGGCTGCCTATGTGTCTTTCTGTCTGTCTGTTAATCTGTCTGTCTATCTATCTATCTTGTATTTTATCTATCCACAATGTATCTGTCTGTTTATCTATTTGTCTGTCTTATCTGTATGTCTGTCTGTCTGTATGTCTCTCTCCCTTGCTCCCTTGTTTACTACCTGTCTATATGTGACCGTGCATCACAAAACGAACAAAAAGTTGCACACACTGATTTTGCGTGAGGACTGAAAATAAGTGAAATAGGTCAACCTAGCCAATTTTGACTTTTTCATATTTTCTGAAAGGGCAAGTCTTCTTTTACATTATGCTAAAATTTGGGGTCATGAAACGGGCGGGAAAGTGTGTTTTTTTTTGCAGTTTATCTCGAACATTTTTGGTAGAATAGTGTGATTAGGTCTGTCTTTTAGTAGAGTCCCTTTTTAATTTCTGAAAAACCGTGTACACACTCTTCAGTTTCAACTCTAATAAATTTTGAAAGGATAGTGCTACTGCTTTAAAAGTTGGCATTAATTATGGGCAGAATTAATGTGTTAATGAGGCGTGCTTAATTTCAGTTTCATATAATAATCCCTTCATTGTTGTTACTCAGGTGGTTTACTTCCTGTTTTTTGTCCCATTCATCGCACAGCCAGCACGGTTTGGTAAAGATTAAGCGCTTGAATAGACACTGTACTTCAGAGCCTCTTTTCTCAGTTCACACTTATCCTGAGTTTGCGCTTTCTTTCCAATATTTAGATAGGTTAGGAGAATCCTTTTGATTTGAGTTATGCATCATTTTAAAGCTTAAAGTCTGCTCTTTCAGAATATGGTCTTAACTAAAAATTCATGTTTGGCGACTTTTTGTTTGTTTTGTGGTGCAGGGTCACATATGGTGTGCGTTATCTGTCTTTATAGTGTTTGTCTCATAGTCTGTTCACTTGTACTTGGATTTTGTCATCACAGTATCTCTACAACCATACCAGTGGATTTTCACCGGCCTGGACTCACATGTTAGAATGCCAGCATAGACTGATAGACTATGTCCATTACTGTCTGTCATTGCCACATTTCTGCATCTTACACTTTCTGCTTGTATTTTATGACATCCACTGGAAGATGGCTGTTACACCAGAAATTTTCTCTATTATTGGAGACGATGGCTTTTTTCGCGGCACAAAATTTTCATGAATTGCTCCTGGCATTTATTGCATATAGTGACTTTCGTGTGCATTCGAATTTCAAAAAATTTTTCTCCTTGTGAAATTTTTGAAAATTTCATGCACGCTAAAATTTCAAGTATTACCGTCAGTATCAGGAAAGACTATGGCCAGAGGGAAACGTTGTGGCATATTTGTGATTTTTCAGACCTTTAGATAGCTTAGGGTTACTTGAAGTGCTTTGCAGTTGTCACATGTCGTTTTTTTCTCCTCCTTCGTACCCATCGCAGGGTGGAGTTATACTGGTATCTCACGACGAGAGTTTGATCCGAATGGTGTGCAAGGAATTGTGGGTATGCGGCGACCGGACGGTGAAGGCCATGGAGGGTGGACTGGACGAGTACAAGAAGATGGTGGAGAAGGAGTTTGAACAGCAGAGATAGGAAATGATAGGGAGTCATCCATCATGAACCGTGCCTAGCCGTTCCAACTCATAATGCTATGGATGGGACTACAGCCAACATCATCCTCTTCCCCTCCCCTCCATACCATGCTCTGTTTAGGATATTAAGTGTTGTGCTCTAATACAACTATTTGCAATGCCAATGCCTGAAAAGAAATAGGTTCATGTCAGCTTTGAAGTCATGACATTTGTTAGAGATATCACAATCTGATTTATTACATATATGTCACATTGCCATTATTAACGGTTAGCCTGTTACCAACAGAAATCTGCTTAATCCTGTGTAATGGCTATGGGGATGTCAGAATCCGGTAAGGAGTGACTTCATCTGCCACAATCATCGTAGAGCAGCTGAAGAAATACCTAGAACATTTAAAGTGAAGGTAGGAAATCAGCCTTTCAGTTAGTTTTACCTTGGACCACTGTCTCAAAAAGCTGTCTCTATAAAGGCTACTGTTAGTATTGGCTTCAAGTGAAAGTTCATGAACATCTAGGGGTCTTGCAAACAAAAATATCAGCTCCAAATTTATCTTGGAATGATCGCACAATCATAATTCCTGTGATTCAGTGCAATAGTGACTGGTCAGAATAATAATATATTGGGTGTGAGAGTACTTAACCAGTTGAGGACGGGCTGATTTTGCTACAACACGTATTTTCCATCGACCCTTTCCCGAGTATACTCGGGACTCGTCCTCAACGGGTTAAGTGATTCCATCAGCATTTACTTCATTTTCCTCTTGAAGGATGGAAATGTGAAGAAAGGAGACATTGAGCCCCATGGTTAGAAGTTCTAATTCATTCTGTTGAAACATTTGACTTACTTCTATCTGATATGTTGTAATTCATTTCTAGGATGCAGCTACTTTATCGGAACAAATAATTGTTAAAGTGGCTGCCCTTCTACTCCATGTTGGGTTTAAAGAATTGAATGAAATTAAACAAAAGGAATGGTAGACGTTTCATTACAATCAGACTGAAAATATTAAAGACCAGGTAGCGTGGGGTTACCATGCAATGGAAAGGCTAATGTATCTGGGAGTCCCTGTTCGAAATTGTGAACAGTTCTCTGATCTCCATGAAAGGACTCACACAGCCAAAGAATCTGGACTGGATTTGATCGTGACAGATGAGCGTACACTTTGATTCACATGCCCATACCTGTATGCATCCTGTCCAAAACTGGCTTGTTCTCCTCTTTTTTGTTTGCAAGGATGCAATCAATCAGTGGTCATACAGCTCTGCCCTACTTCGGTAAAAGGAAGCAAGTGACAATCATATAATAAGGCTGTTATTTGCTCCCTTTTGCCAAAGTAGTTTAGATTGTGTGTAAATATAAATGATTTGGCAAAGGGAAGCAAGTGACAATCATATCATGAGATTGTAACTTGCTTCCTTTTGCCATTTTTTTTTTCATGCGATTTTGTGCACTTGCTTCCTGTTGCCACCCGAGTATGTCAGAAATGGGCCAAAATTGTAACTTTTGGATTTTTCAGTTAAATAGAGCATGCCTCAAATATGCCACATAAATGAAAAAGTCAATATCCATAAAAATGTCACTTGCTCCCCTTTTTGCCAAAGTAGGGCAGAGCTGTACAACTTTACCCCTACACTGACTGAAATTGGTGTTGAACAGTGACTCAGTCCTCCAAAAGCACAAAATACAAACTTCTAAATGTAATTCACTACCTCTTTCCACCTTTTTCTCCCTTTTGTCTAAATCTTTTTTTCTTATACAAGACAATTTGGTTTTGTGCAGTTTAAAAGGAGTAATGGCCAACTTCAGCATGTGGTGACCCCATTGAATTCTTGTTCTTGCCTATACAGCGCTTTACTTTAACACTTAATTTTGTTTTCCCCATCTTCTGTAGAAGACTAGAATCAGCCACTGCAGGAAATGGGTCAAAAGAATCCACTCCAGAATTTTATCAATTTCATAAGAAAGAGAAAAAAAAATTCCCTGTAGAACAGTGCAAAAACAATCAAAATATGATGAGAAAGAAGGAAGCTATGACATTTTGATTTTTTTTTTTTTGAAAACACTTCTTTAAAAGTCGTTATGAATATTCAATCAGCAAGTTGATGATGTCATGCTCTCACAATTCCTTATTCATTTCATGTACAGAAATGACAAAAAAGATCTCATATTTCAGCTGTATAAATATAAAACTTGCTTTCAAACCACCCAAAATAAAAAAAGAACAAAAATGATAACTGATATATTTTGGTATGGGAATATGCTTTTACCTGTGTTAGCTGAAAATATCAATATTTCTGAATTTCATAGATAACACGCATAAACAATTGTGAGGGCATGACATCATCAATTTGTTCATGGAATATTCATAACGACTGGTCAAGAAATGTTTTCCGAAGAAATGTGAAATTTCAAAATGTCATATCTCTCTATTTCTTATCTATTTTTTGTCATGTTTGAAATGTCTGTGGAGAATATTTTTCTCTGTCTCTTTAAATTTATTTGTTTTGGTGGTTGATTTCCTCTTTACGGAAGCTTGAAGCACTCCTTGTTACTCAAAACATTTCTGACTTCAAGTACATTGTAAGAGTCAGAGCAGCTTTCAAACTCTCTTCCATGCACGTTCATTGCTCACTTTTGTCCCAGAAGCTGCACAGCCATGATTAGTTTCATACATTCTCTGAAGGCAGCCAATGCAATTCTGAATCACTTGAAATCAATCCTGCACATAGATACAAGCTTGAAGGGAATGGTTGCCTTGTTACCATGTCCTGAAATGTCACTCTTTTTTTTTCTAGCGCATTTTGAAATAGTGGCTGTTCAAATCAAAAAGTAGCTGATACAAGAGATGCTTGTTAGAGCATGTCTGTTTTTTTTTTCTTTAATACACATACTGTGGGTGTCTGCTCAATTTTATGAAACAAATATATAAGAGATGCCTGTCTAAAAGATGTCCCAGTCGTGCTTTTTTCAATTTTTATTCTTTTGTTCTTCTTCTAAATTCTGAAATTGATGGCTGTTTGCATTACGGAGCAAATGATAGTGAGAGGATGGTGGGGCATTAAATTCTAGTGCAGACAGAATGGGATGACAGAATTAATGCTAGCATATTTATCCATCATCTTTTGCATACGTATATAAAAAGATATATTATGTACTGTATGACTACTTTATGTATTTACTTTACAAGTGAATAGAATTATAAAATAGCAATGTCTTAAAACATAAATGTCTATGTGTTTCTTTGTGGAATGATCCTTGATGCTAGCTTCTGTGTTGGTTTGTGTGTGTGTTGGAGAAGATGATGTGGGAATAGAAAACTTTTGTTGAATGCAAGTTACCCTGATGTGTATTGTGTGAATGAACATATTAACTGCAAGATCAGTGTACACAAAGGCTTGCCGTATTCAGTCAACTTGGCCCAAGTTGATTCCAAAAAGCACATGAGAAAATCCTTCGACTTACAATATGAGGTGAATTTCAACGTACATGTATACAATGAACTTAATACATACACCTGTAGTTCTATCCATTCAGGGTTGAACTGTTCTTTGACTTAGCAAATTTTTTGACTTATGTGACATCAACCCTTGTGAGGTTGACTGTACTGTATCACACTTTTGTGTAGATTTGTAAAACTTGTGACACTTGTCCCTGATTTTCAATTTATTTTCTGAAATCAATCTTTTACGTACTGTAAGTACAGAAGAACCTTGTTATAACAAGGTCGGATATACATGTACATGTACAATTGTGTAGCGAGATACCTGATATAATGAGGAAATTTTGCAGATCTATCACAGGCCCCATTCCTTTCATACCCATTCGTTTTTATCCCCAATATGATGAGAAAATTTTAGTGGTCTGAAGCAGCTCATTATAACGAGGTTCCTCTGTCACATATCTGACAAATATTTGTGACCGTGCACCTCAAAACGAACATAAAGTCGCACACACTGATTTTGTGTGAGGACTGAAAATAAGTGAAATAGGTCAACCTAGCCAAACTTGACTTTTTCATATTTTCTGAAAGAGCGGGTCTTCTTTTACATTATGCTAAAATTTGGTATCATAAGACGGGCAGGAAAGTGTGCTTTTTTAGCAGTTTATCTCGAACATTTTTGGTAGAATAGTGTGATTAGGTGTGTCTTTAGAATCCCTTTTTCATTTCTGAAAAACCTTGTCCACACTCTTCACTTTCAACTCTAATAACTTTTGAAAGGATAGCGCTACTGCTTTGAAAGTTGGCATTAATTATGGACAGAATGTGTTAATGAGGCATGCTTAATTTCAGTTTAATCTGATAATCCCTTCATTGTTGATACTCTGGTGGTTTACTTCCTGTTTTTTGTCCCATTCATCGCACAGCCAGCACGGTTTGGTAAAGATTAAGCGCTTGAATAGACACTGTACTTCAGAGCCTCTTTTCTCAGTTCGCACTTTCTGAGTTTGTGCTTTCTTTCCAATATTTAGATAGGTTAGGAGAGTCCACTTGATTTGAGTTAAACATCATTTTAAAGCTTAAAGTCTGCTCTTTCAGAATATGGTCTTAACTAAAAATTCATGTCTGGCGACTTTTTGTTTGTTTTGAGGTGCAGGGTCACATTTTGAGACTCTTTGCCAAGGAGTACAAAGTTGATATCTGTTGGCTTGACAAGGATGACGATGATGTTGTTGATGATGGTGATGATGATGATATGGCAATGATGATGGTGACGATGATGATGGTGACGATGATGATGACGATGATGATGATGATGATGATGATGGTAATGATGATTGTAATGATGATGGTGATGATGATGGTGACGATGACGGTAATGATGATGGTGATGATGATGATGATGGTGATAGTGATAAATGATGATGATTTGGATTCGATGGTGATTATTTTGCCAATTATTTTTTAATGATGATGATACCTATAATTGTAAATATTAAAGAGAGACACATAAATGTATTATGTTTCAGATGATTGTGCTAGTCATGATCGCAGAATATTCTTACATACAAACACTCAACAAAACACACTCAATGACAATACAAACACTTACTCTTCATTTAGCAATTTCTGTTGCCTTTATTGCTACTCATAGCAAAACATACAAAATATTTCATAAATATCTGTCTACTCGGACAGAAACTGTTTTGTACATGTCCATAGTAACTTGCAAACATTTGCACAATTACCATTGCAGGGGTCCACACAACCGTAGTTGCAATGGGCACTCAATTTTTGATATTGTAATTCACTGGTATGGGCTCGATTAGGGCAAAAATACTCAAGAGCAAATTTCTGCGTAAAACAATTCTTTGCTACACATCCCTACAAAGTCTGTAGCTTCAGATTTGAAAGCTGTGATACGTACAGATGTCCATGTACATGTATGTCATCATTGCTACGTTCAGGACATTTGCAAACGTCTCTTAACAGTTCAACACAAAATATGTTCTGTTGCTTCACTGCTTTTTCCAATCTGACACCACAGTCTTTCCAAAAGATAATTTGGTGAAATCAAGGGGGTATAGAGTACCTGCTCTGACAGTAAGTGGCTCTTGGACAAGCTTGCATAGAGGAACAATACATTGGGATAAATAGAGCTTAAAGGACAAGTCCACCTTCATATACATAAGGATTGAGAGAATGCAGCAATATTAGTAGAACACATCAGTGAAAGTTTGAGGAAAATTGGACAATCCGTTCAAAAGTTACGAATATTTTAAGTATCTGCGCAGTCACTGCTGGAAGAGAAGACTACTACAGTGTATGATGTCACATGCGTACAACTATATAAGGAAAATAAAAAGAGAATTTCACAAAACTTTACTTTGTGAATAAAGTGCACATTTCTTCGACTTGCTACTGATGTATGTTAAGGGTAATATTATTCCCCCTGCCTTCTGAAAGAGAGAAGTCGAGTGTTCTTTTGTTTATGCGAGAAAAATGGAAATATGTTGAATTTTCTTTATTCTTTCTTTATATCGTTGTACTCATGTGACATCACAAGCTATAGTAGTCTTTTCATCCAGCCGTGACTGAGCAAAAACTTCAAAAATTCATAACTTTTTAACAGATTGTCCGATTTTGCTCAAACTCTCACTGATGTGTTCTACTAATATTGCTGCATTCACTCAACCCACATGTCTATGAAGGTGAACTTGTCCTTTAATGATATCACGATGTGCATTAACTGGACCATCATGTTGTTGTTGTAAACATGCCTGCTTCTATGAGGCAAATCTCAAAAATGGAAGTCCTTGGGGGCAGGGGGAGAAAGAACATGGCTGTCTCTATTTTCCCAACCAAATTAAATTATGAATCCACCATTATACAACTGAAGACAGCAATTTATAACCATTGGTGTAATTTCTGCCTGCATATCACAGGTCATACTGCCCAGAATTATGAATTATTTTCTTAAACAGAATGATAAGATGGCTGCTCTAGGGTCATCACTGTCATTAACATCAATACAGTGTCTACACTCCTGTTTTAACAAACATGATTTTAACAAAAATTTTGTTACATGAAGTAAAAATTCAGGTCCAAAAATTATTATCTTCCATCCTTTCTCCACTTTATATGACTGTGTTGTCTGATTACATAACATAACTGCGAATTAACAAAAGAAAACTGCCAGTCCCACAGACTTTGTTATAATGGGAGTCGCCTGTCTCTTGCTTTTTTGTTGGTTAGGCAAAATGACCAAGATCAAGGACAAACAGGATAGCTTTTCACTACATACAGTGTACTTTAAAGTCTACAAAAGCCGTCTGGTCGTACCTTGTAAATATAACAATGCAATATGTGGAAGTCAAGGTGATACATTGTAACATAGCGATCTGAATCTAGTTGCATGTTATGAAGCTCATTCGAAACTTTTAAAGTTAAGTACTGTACTGTGTAGAAATCCATTATCACAGCGCTGCTGGTGCATGGACTTTTCTCATTTGTTCGTTGGCATTTTGACTAAAAACTAAGTACATGAAACTTAACTACAAAATTAATGTTCCAACAAATTAAGCTGGACTGTACTTAAGAATGCAGGCTCAGCTACACCTAATATGATTATGATGATCCATTCATTTGCAGAAGGTTCAGTTCTATTTTCTTGATTCATACAAGAACGAAAACATGCATTTTATACCTGTGAATGTATTATGAAAACGAAAAACTGCATAGTCTTCTTGTACATGGACAACCAGAGGGTTTTCATGATTACTGTAATGATCCTTTTGATCATTCCTTCACAATTAAATCAAGATGATATCAAATTCAACTCTTGATGGTTTTATGTTTATACAGTGTCAAGTTTTGGTGGTGAGAACACATGTCTTCCAAGAGTTAACTGTAAGTCACCTGCCACATGGCTGGTTGTAAATTCATTTTTACAAGACTTAAATTTCATCCAAATAGACTGTTTTCAGGAAAATAATGAGAATGGTAATTTTTTTTTCTTTCTATGAATCATCTCCACAAGTTCTTATTCTTTATCATATCCTACATGCAATCATAGTCTCAGGAACAGGGAAGAATACACAAATTTTACTATTTTAAACAGATTCAGCAAAAAACATTGACCTCCATTGTGTTGACTCTATTATCTGGCAGTAAGAAGAAATGACAAAAAAATCAGACTCACTATGTTAGACAACAAATACACTTTTTCTCAGCATGATCAAAGATATTGATTGGAGAGAAAATTATTGTTACAATGAAGAGGGCTAATTGTCCACAAATCAATTGTCCACAAATTATTACGACTGCTGGCTAAAGAAGCTAGCAATGGTGGCCAAAGCTGTACATGTACCTGCATGTTAATTACATACTAATTGCTTCATTGCTATGCTATACCACACTTGAGAAAAAGAAAAGTTAGAACAATGAAAATGTGCATAATATCTCACAAAATAGCTTATTATTTCTATACAGCAGTCTGTGCATATAATTATGAATTTGTCACAATCAAAATCAATAAATAGGTAAGTGTTTCTACAACTGGGCAAGATTTGATCATTGTTTATACACATCTTACAATACTGTCCTGCAAATTTCAAACTTGATATGATTAAATCTGATTTCTCTTTGTAAATCAATTGTAATCAAGGTGAATGAAGAATAGATGAATTTGAATACAAACTTTGAATCATGGGATGACAAACAAGCACTGAATCACTGGATGCACATCTGAAAGATCTCAGCATAAGAACATCTCTTGCATACTTTATAAAATAGTATTTCAGCCTCTGTACTTGACATACAAGTTGTACTGTACAGTCTACATTTATGCACAATGATATGCATGCATATCACATGTTTACAACAAAGGGGAGAAAACAAAATACAAGTTACAATTCAAAAGCTCGCTGCAGATCAACTCTTCTTCAAGGCAGAGAATAAAAAAGAGTAGACTTCAAGTGCTAGCCTTTTCCATCAAAATTCAAGAACAATGAAATATACTTGTCTACAACGTAGACATTAATCATACAGTACATCCGTCTACTCACTAGGCCAGAGAATTTCATACAGTCATGATTACCAAACATTTCACTGACTTCACAACAGAATGATTAACTTCTGCATAATATTTTTCAAACACAATGAACACAATCCTTATTTGTATCTAACAAGCACTACATCTTTGCAGATGGCACATCACTGACAAAGGCTCCATCTAAGATAATCAAACTTTGTTTCTACAATCAATCTCACTCTCGCCATGTATCTAATAAAAAAAAAAATAGTGATAATTGTGACATCACACAAGACTAATATGATGTCACAAGATAAATATTGATTACATCATTTGAGAATCAAACCACACACAAATGATCACCATGATATGAATTAGCACACTTAATCCACACATTTAATTGCCTCCTTCATGATCAACCATAAATTAATCTGTGTTGTGCACTGTTTGGGAGGAAATGCCAGATCAAGGTAGTGAAATTTAGAGGTAACAAAATTTGCTGCTCCAAAGCAAATTGTAACTGGTCTCAGAAGACATGATTTGGCAATCATTCTCAGCATCAATCTTTCAAATATCATTCCCAGTAAAACTTGAAAGGACTGAATTTCAGAGGGAAACATGCCACTTAACTCACTTGTCTAAGGTACAAGATGCATCACATCCAAGACCATCATTGTAAACTGTTCAACAAGTCTCTGTTGCCAATATTTCCCCTCCTCATTGGTTATTCCCAAATGCATCTTATAGCAGAGTAGTGGTCCCCTTTACGGAATATTCTTGGTGGAGAATGTTGGACAAAAACATCTACACAGCTTTGGACGAGCAATTACGAGTTGTTTGAAGTACAGCATCCCGATCTCCACATTCACCTTTTCTTGCTGCTTACATCACTTACAAGTAGTGTGGTGGATAGAAACAAATACACAAACAAACAAACAAACAAACACAAACCATTCAGGAAATAGGGGGAGGTAATTTTGCATAATGTGATTCACCTTGTGTTGCCCTCCATGTTGTGTGTTTGAAACACCTGTAAGCCTCCAAACTCAATCCCAATTCTGCTCAAGGAAGGGTAGTGGTATGAAAGTGGCTGATATGCAGGATTATGGGATCGTTGTGAGCTGTCACATTCTTCATATACATCAATTTAAAAGGGTTGACCCAAAAGAAGTTTGTATTTCTATTAGGTAGACATTCAGTCTGTGAGGATTAATTTTGAAATTTTTATTCCCACTTTTGTCAATAGCTGACAATAGCTCAATATGGTATTTAATTCCAATGGACTCACAGAACCATGTACTTCTAGGAAACAGCTGCTTTTCATGTTTTTAAAATTTCAGTGCATACATCCAGCATATCAAAGTGTATAATCTTCTTTGGTCTTACTAAATGAAAACCACATGTTTTTGTTATAAAGTGGTCAGTAGAATGTGATTGGTGTGTAATAAAATCAGTGTTTAAAGCCCGCCGCACGCTACACGATTTTGCCCCGATTCACCGGTCTTTAGACCTTAAGACTAGAAGTGTGACGTCACAGTCTTGCCATTTTCCAGTCGTACGACTGGGTCTTAGCGCCAGTCGTAGAGATTTGACATGTTGAATTTCTACGACCAGTCGTGAGCTTCCAGCCATTCACAATGCAGTAAAATGCAAGCGCATGCAGTGCGCACTGCGCGCGCTTTACAGTCAGGTCGTATAGTGTGCGGTGTCCGGTCGTACGACTGGTCTTAAGACCCAGCTTGGCTCAAGACTTTAAGACCAGTCTGATCGTGTAGTGTGCAGTGGCCTTAAAAAGCTAAGTACAAGTGTGTAATCCTGCATGATTTAGAATTTTGGTATCATCATCACATTCATGTACATTTTACTTGTCCCATTGTCTATAAATATTTGCAATATGTCCGGATTGAATTTTAACTTACTCTTTAATTTACTTGAACCATGATGGAGGAAAAAAAAAAGACATATAAATGACTGAAAAATATTGATAAGTTTGCATCATTGTGTTGCATAATATCAAATGTCAAGCCAAAGTACTCTGTAGCTTCAGACATACGTCATTTGAAAAGATATATCTGCATAGAAAGAAACACACGACCTATTACAATCACACAATGTGACCGTCTCTCTTTTGCCAAAATATAGTAAACTTCCATCCAGTTCACGTAAAACTCGTCTACAGGGCAAGAATAATCTACTACTTATTTTTCATACTGCACACTGTACTGCCTGGTGTACTACTGACACACTACGACTTTAGCGCTATATGCTTGTTTCAGCATACTCCATGGGAAACAAATTTGTGCAATCAGCGTACCTTTGAGTAAGCCACGTAAGTGCATGATGTTTCAAAATAATACAGGTATATAAATCATATCCAACGAATACAATGTATATTACGCATTTCGTGTATGTGAGCTGCTGGGCAGGTACAGCATGTGACCATTGAGGAATTACACATTGAGCACAAAACATCAATACAACACTGGCATTATGTTGCATAGGCACATAGCACAGGCAATATTCAGTTGTTCAGCTACACTGTATGTGGCTGAAACTTCCAAATTACAGTCCCAGTACATTTACTGTGGGAACTCTCCGGTTAGAAGATTTATCCTGCAACTAAACACAGATGTCAATGGGTGGGACTGTGACAGGCCTTTGATCATATGCTTCCATTGTTGCTCATGAATGTGCTGCTTGGACTCTGCAATGGCAGACCCACGGATGGATGTAGGTCCAGCCCGCTGGTTTGACCGGTCTTGACCAGCAGACCGTCATGGTGGCCATTGGGCAGGTCAGCAGTGGACAGGTTGCTGAAAGAGATGAGAGCATATTAAGAAAATATAACAAATATGAATACAATCTTTGGTATAATATCTTCTGAGTCAAAAAGCCAGTTTGGGGTTCCAGTTTGAGCATGAGCAGAAAAAGGTCATTTGTACTGAGAGATACATGTTGGTTGGTTTTAAACTCACTGAGATAAGCATCTGTAATGCTATGATTATTCATGTAATCCTTATAAATGGTGCCTGCCAGTACATCCACCTGACAGCAAGCCTGGTATTTGGCAATTAATGTTAACAGAAAAAGTTTGTTAATGTATTCAAAGCAGCACAATGAAATGGATGCTTCCCAAAGTGTTGATTGACGAACCATTCTGGTCGCTTCATCTACGCAGGTTCATTCTTTGTTTGAATACGAGTTCCAAACATTGCTACAGTGTATGTTGGGCAAGCTGCTGCATTATGTCGCTTTGAATTGAGTGAAGTGCATAACCAACTCAGAAAAATGAAAGGTCATTTGTACCCATGTGCACATGAGCTATCTCTGAACTGGCTTATTCATTGCTTTCTTCAGCAGTGATGCATTTGAAGACAATACAGATTAACTCATCTTACCTCAGCGAGTTGCCAACACCACTGCTTGGGGAGGTCTTTGATGGCATGTATCCCATTGAGCTCCCTAGGGGCTGGGAGATCATTCCAAAGCCAGCAGTACTTGGCACGCCTCCTATCGACCGGTTGATATCCTGTGAAGCACAGCGGAAATCACGGACATGTAATCCCAATTATATTTCATGATGGTCATAGTCATATTTTATGATCTTACAATTGTACATTCTATTTCCCCAGAGTAGTGTCTTAGATATTAACACTGCTTCACCAGAGGACCTGCCTTTATCATTACCCCAGCATAGCCATTTACCCATTTTTTACATCTGGGTCAAGAGGGACATCATGAATAAAGAACATCTGGTCAAAGGACATTAGCACTTGGAAGGTCTCACACTCAGGACCTCAGTTTGAAAGGCAAAAGTCTCGTCCACCACATCAAAGTGCCCCTTCAGAGATACTACACACATTCTTTAAATCATCATGCTGTTTGTGTTCTAATGCTCCAAACAGGTTTCAAAATGAGTGCTTACTCTAGGGAGTAAAAGCTAATATGCATTAAACCAAACTCAACCTGACTTATCAGATGTTTATTAGATATAGGCTCAATCAATCATTTCTTTTATCAATGTGTAAGATACAAAAGCATCACATTATATCAATGTCTGCATCTACTTTCTTGCTTTTTTCTTCAGTGAAATCCACGAGCAATCCATTAAACAACAATTCTTCCACTTTCTACTGGACTTCTCACTAAACACAGGTCATACTCTCCACCCCTCTTTTTGCAATGCCATTGTTTTGCTTTGCTAAAGACTAAGTCTTAACTTCAAATAATAATTTATATCAAAGGGACTGTACAGTACTGGTTGAGGTGGGGATTCATGTTTTGAACATTCCTAAGTGACATAATGAGAAACATCTAATGAAATATGAAAGAGCATGTAATTTTAAGAAGGATTCAACGTTTATTTGATGAAAATTGGTTTTCAAATGGCTGAGATATCAAAAAAAGTGGTGATATAATAAAAGGCGACAGGCCACGCCTTTTCTTAGGATCTCTTTGTTTCACCTTGTTTTTGGATATCTCAGCCATTTCAAAACCGATTTCCATCAAATAAACTTTTGATACCCCTTAGAATTGCATGCTCTTTGACATCTCATAGAGTGGTTTCTGAATATCTTGCAAAACGTTAAAATCTAAATCCTCACCTCGACCAGAACTGTACACACCCTTTAATAGTATTAAAGAAACAACAAAGCGTATTAAAAAAAAAATGAAGGAAACTTTCCAAGGCAATCGAGAGCCTGGAATTATGTCAATGACAATCACCATAAGAATAAGAGGTCAGCAGAAGAAAAGAATGAAATATGATAAGAAAATGGTCAGAAAAAAACTCACATCTTTCTGTTTCTCCAGCCGGTACTCCCGCACAAGTTTTTCTAGAGCCATTCGCTGCTTGCTGAGAGTGTCGATGCGCTCCTGCAGCATGGCGTTTTCCCGTTCCAGGAACTTGACCCGGTAGTCCTGAGTCCCGATGTCCCTGCTCTGGTCTCTCACCAACTCCTCCAGCTCGGCCATCCTAGATGGGTAGATAGCATGTTTCACTATCACTCAATAGTTGTTTGAAGCATGCCTAGCAATTAACCCCTATGGGCCCATTAATCCATTGAGGACAAACTAATTTTGCTATTTCCCCACAGACATCTGACTGAGTGTACTCCGGACTAGTCTTCAAAGGGTTAGGCACTTCCATGGTTGACAAAACTATTTCATCACCATTTTGGGGTAAAATCCCTCATGAGATTGATTAGAATGAATAGTTGGGTTAACCCGTTGAGGACAGGCTGATTGTGCTACAACACACATCTCACATAGACACTAGCCCGAGTATACTCGTCCTCAACAGGTTAACCACTCAGGAACTGAATGAAATTCTTATACAATTGTAGTCACTACAACTTATGAAAGACTCCACGACAATCCAGCATTGTTAACGCAAAATAAGGTTTTTATCATTGCAAAGCTCCTTTGAAGGTGGCACTTCCCCAAAAAGAACACTTCTGTTGAACGTTTCATTGACTCTTTCTTCTTCTATGGAAGATTTTTTTTCCTGGTTTGTTTTGTTTTGTTTTGCGGTAACTCTCCATGAATGAGATTGTATGCCTGATCTGCATTATTATGAACACCACATGAAAAAGAATGAACTTGCTTGGGGATTTGAACCCGCGTCACCTACAGCATACCGGGCAGCAGCACAACCACTGAACTAGAGCCAAGTTACCAGTACTCTCTCTGCAAAACAAATTCCTGTTACTGTTAAAGTGGGTATTTTCGCATGAGTAATTTTTCGCACTCAAGCGGGTAAGATAAATTAAGAATAATTTTAATTGCGCGGAATCAGGACATTAACTATTATAAAATGGGCTTTAGAATCTCTGCAATCTGATTGGTCAATTGTCATGCATTGATTTCTACTGATCCACACTGAGCCATGCATCCGGTAAAATCCGAATGCGTGGCTCAAGTCTTGTATAACGCTGTACATTGTTGTAGGTGTACCGGACGTATGATGGGGAAAATGGTTGTATTTCATGAATTTACGGGCCCAATTTATAACACAAATGATGGACAGGCCTATTTCGTGGATCAGTGAGAATTGGATGCTCTCGTTTAACTTTGGAACAGTCTAAAACCCACTCGCTATGCTCGTGGGTTTAAACAGTTCCAAAGCTAAACTCGCGCATCCAATTCTCACCGATCCACTCTACTGACACTGTGCATCATTTATATATTGGAACATGTGACATGCAAAAATATTCGCGTGTTTTTATTTTCGCACTATCTTCTGGTTACACGAAATGCGCGAAAATTTCCACTTTTACAGTACTTTCTTCTTTAAACTTCACTAGTTTGAGGTTAGAGGGCACTCTCTCTCTCTTACTTGGAGAGAACTTCACGGTGCTCTGAGAGCAACGTCTGGTGCTTGTTGTCCATGTTGGATCGATCGTCTCCGGATTTCTGCAGCTCCGTCTTCGCCATGTTCAGTTCCTCCTGCAACTTCATCAGGCTGTCCGTTAACATCGACTTCTGCTTGTTGAAAATTTCTCTGAAATAATGGCAGTCCAAATGAAAAGAGGAAAGTCACAGCGAAAAACAAAACAAAACACTAAATCATATCACACGTTGCACATCATAGATCTTCTTCTCTACTCTTTTGTTCTTGTAAAAATTAATGTTTACTATCTTTCTTCATATAAAGAGAAATGTGAAATGACATGGCAAGTTAAAGGGGAATGAAACCCAAATGTATTACATGGATTGAAGGAATGCAGAAATACCTAGTACTACACTGTGTAGTACACATCAATGAGGTTTAAGGAAAATCATATCAGCTATTCAATAGCCATGATTTTTTAGTTTCAGTACTGCCATCGCTGAATGAGAAGACTATGACAATTTGTGATGCCACAGTAGGACAGCGATATACACTTTGTAGAGGAAACATACAGAGAATTCAACATACATGTATTTTCATTTTTCTTGCATAGCGAAAGAGCATATGGCTTACCTCTTTCAAAATGTGGGGGGACTAAAGTTAGCTCGAACAAGTCAGTAAGAAATGTAAGGAATGTGCACTTTTGAGAAATGAATCATCACATTTCATTGAGATGTGTTTTATCAATATTTCTGGACTCACAGTCAAACATGTCTACCCTGGTATACTGTATGCTGTTTTTTTCGCGTACAGATATTTTCGCGAGTGAGAAGGTCACAGACATTTTCGCGAGATGTTGTTTTCGCAAATTGACACAGAGGCCTTCATAAGCGCACTACTACCTAAGTGTATGGTGACATTTTCACATGTTGTTAAATTCGCGGTCCAACTGTGATTCGCGAAATTTGCGAAAATTTAACCCTCGCAAAAAATAACAGCTTATACAGTATATTTGGGTTTCATTCTCCTGTAAGTGTCTGTGCATAATGTATTAAGTGGTGAAAGGGTCAACCCCCAATCTTTGGTCCTCACCTAGCCTGCTGCAGCTTGGTCTTGGTGTTGGTCTTGTGGTCCTGGTACTTGCGGAGCTGGGCGTCCAGCTGGTTGGAGACCCGGAGGAGTTCCTGTCTCAGGTTCTCGTTCTCCCCCTGGAGGGTGCCCAGCTGCTGGAGGAGGGAACTTCTGCTCTGCTCTGCCATGTTGTGCTGGAGGAAGGATTGGAAAGTAGTTTGGGCTTTATCAAAAATAATCCCCCACACGAAGAAGTTTATTAAGCACCATGGCCTTTGAAAGGCAGACCCGTGCACCATATATACAAGCATGATTATGATGATGATGATGATGATGATGATGATTATGATGATGATGATATTCCATGATGATGATGATTGCCATCGTCGTCATCATCATCATCATCATCATCATCATCATCATCATCATAATCATCATTATTGAGGGAAAGAGATTATTCATGCAGAGGAAGAAGATGCATTGTACGAGATTTTTTCAAATGACGCCAGCTGTACACGTTGTATTTCTAGATTACTATAAACTGCTGATCTACAATTTTAACAAACATGTTGGAAAAATGAAACCAGTGAGATTCGAACATGTAATCTACTATTATCGTAACTGATATCATCATCATCATCGACATTATTATAAGAATCATTATTATCAAGAATTGTATCTCATCCTTTAGGTGCATTTACATGGTAGGTACACTAATGTTGTGGGATGTTCTCATGCATGCCTGACAACATTGAAAGAAAATTTTACAAATCAAACAATGTACTCTTACTGTGCTTTAGTCACCATTTAGGAATCTTTATTTGACAGAGAGTTTCTAGACATTTGCCAATTGTCATACAAAGCACATCCAGGGTAAAAGTGTAAATATAACTATTGATATCTCAGGTAATAGTGTAACCTTTAGGTATTTATACAATCTGAAATATAAGCGAGAATAAAGAAGTTATCCAATGTTCACTGAAATGACCCAAATCAATGACACAAAAGTTTTCTGTTTTAACTCGTTGAGGAAGAGTCCCAAGTATACTCATGCATGTACACAATGTATCTACGGCAAATACGTGCTGTAGCAAAATCAATCCCGGCATCCTCAACAGGTTAAAATACCACGTACATTTTGTATGTACCAACTTCAAAATAGCAGAGTATGCTAAAGTGAAAGGTGTATGCAAAGGATAAAGAGATTACCCTGTCTGAGACGTTCCTACTGGTATCCTCAGCCTGTGCCAGCCTAGCCTGAATCTCTAGGAGCTGGTCCTTCAGCTCTACGTTCTCCTTCCTCAGCTGGTCTTCCAGGGCCCTGCCGGTCTTCAGCTGCAGCCTCAGGTCCTCTATCTGCTGTGACATCACAGACCTACAGACAGATAGACACACAGACAGATATTGTAGTCAGCTACAGATATACAGGGGTATAGGTAGAGATACAATACATAGTACTGTATCATTGCACAGATTACCTATCAGAGTTACTACATGTACAGCTGTAAGTCCAGTACAGTTGTACAATTATAGCATACTGTAAAACATGATATATTCGCGGCATGAATTTTTCGCGAATCGGAGCCGACGGCCTTTTTTGCGGCATGAAATTTTCGCGAACAGCCACTGGCATTCAGTGCATATAGTGTAGACAAGAACTCGCGAAATTAGCGAAATTAAATGCAAGCGAACATTCCTTGTTTTACAGTAGTCATACACTATGTAGATCCCAATAGGTACCATTGTCAAGGTAACATATCAAAATTCTCTGGCCAGTTAAAGATATGCATAATATGGTTACAGATGCCACATGAACATATACCATTGTACAGATAACATATATCAAATTTTCTTTGGATTCATTTAATTTCATCATTACATCCCACATGGAATAGGGCTTGGAAAAAAAATAAGTCATACTACACTGTAAGTCTTCTAAGCAAAGAATTGATTACTTCTTTCTTCATTTTTGAATGAGGTATACCGGTATTAACTGATATTTCAGATAGGAGTACGCACACTTGTACATAAAACTACAACACAGTTTAAATCCCGGTGTGCATCTAGGTACACATAGATACTTCTTTTCAGATAATGTATTTAACAAAAGATTCTCTTGGTGTACTTTCCTTGTAAAACCACTAGTAAGGGTAATTAAGAATGAAAAAGGAAACAACAATAACAACAATTTAGGCTTGTCGGTCAATATTGACAAGCTTTTGAATGAGATATAATAAAAGCTGTTTTTTTTTTTTTTTTTTTTTACACAGGATTATGTTATCTAATTTCATACAATAAATCTGAAATATTGTGTCTTTCATTTGCAACTGTTACATGTTGAAAAACTATAAGGTTGCAACATGAACTTCTTGGTTCACTGTCTGCCAAGATCCTCCACTCACTTTTGCATTTTGTCATCTTGCCCCAAAGCTTTCAGCCTTGTGACCTCATCCCGCCTGTCCTGCAACTCGACCTTGAGGGCGCCGTACTCCTTCAGCTGTGATTCCGTCGCCTGCAACCTCAGCACAGTCTGGTCTAGGTCTGACTGTAATTCAGGTATCTATAACGATGACAACAGAATAAAGAACTTTTACGGATGTTACTAGAAGATGTGAGATATTAATGTAGTTTTAATTTCTGTGAGGTGAGATTTGAGCATGAAAGAAAAAAAAAAGGACATAATAGAGATGTTCAAATATCCTGTGAATTTTAGTTTTACTAGGGTGATATTAAAGGCATCCCATGAAGCTATTGCTCACCATTGGTTTCTCACTTTTAGCAATGCTAGCAGAAATCTACTACACTTTAACTCTTTATGTGCCATGGTGGAAACCCCCTGTGTGCCACGTTATTCTGAGACACCAAGGTAGTCATGCCTTGTGAAAGAATTTTGTTTCTCCAATCTATAAACTTCTATAGATTTCTGTTAAGCTGGACATTAAGTGAGCAAGGTTGTAGAGAAAATGCCAAGCTTTGCTTTGACATAAATTGTATGACAAATCGATGTTTACTTTTTCTTTCGAATGACCAGTAGCTACATTACTGTAAAGGCATGACTTTTGCACATAAAACAGTGACAAAAACTTAGAATTCACACTCAAATCTAGTTGGGAAGACCGCTTGATATTCAATCACCACATAGAATGCAAGCTGCATGTGAGAGGAACAAAATCGCGAGAAACGCTTTCATAATGTACCGCGGCATTAGGCGATTTGTCAATCGGTTTGGGCGGGTTTGTGCGTTTGAGCAGAATATGCGAAGTTGGCACACCATCGACTGAGTCAGACGTGCGAACGTGGCGCATAAAGAATTAAAATCAGTCTATTATTTGATGGCATTTTGTGACTGGTCTGAGAGGAAGTTGTCATGAGCAACAAAAATTTTATTTCTCATTTACTCATTAACCTCTCATAATCTTAACTAGTTGAGGACGAGTCCCGAGTATACTTAGGCAGGTATCAATGGGAAAGGCATGTTGCAGCAAAATCAGTCTGTCCTCAACGGGTTAAAAAATAATAACAATAATGATAATAATGATAATGATAATAATGATAATGATAATATTGTAAAGATAAATGAACAGTCCTGCTTTAAGCAATCAGGTAAGAAAAAAATATGTGGGTCATGTGATCATGCGAACCACAGCAGATCAAGTGCATGTATGGAGCTTGCCACTGAGGGCGCCAGCCCATGCTTTATGGCAGAAACACATGCCAACTTCATATTGTAACACGGGGTGAATAGGGACAAATTTAAAGTACTTATGATTGTATTTTTTTTCATGCAGCCCAGAGACTCAATCTTATGTGGGGATTTTATGTCCACCTAAAACCTTTAATTTGGTATTGTGAAAAAAATAAATATTTGGGGGAAAAGTATGTTTTTTGATAAAATGACGCTGTCCCTGTTGACCCCAAATTTGGGGTCAACAGGGACAACACTATTTTTGATCAAAAAAAAGCTGTTTGGAGGCATTTTTTTTTTTCAATCCATCCAATGAATTGGATTAAGGGAACAACTACAGAGTTTAAAAATGATATACAAACATTTAAGAGCAATCTATTCCATTGATAAATCAGTCTTTAACAAAAATTGCAACAGCCCAACAAAATGAGCTGATATACAAAAATGTGACCCATCAGGTCAAAGGTTAAGATTGCTAAAGTAAGTCAAAACTTTACTAATTCATTGAATTGCACTCAAATATTAACCCACTTCTTCTTCTAGTGGCAAATCATGATGTACAATCTTATTCATACACTTTAAATTCAGTGTAACTTGACTCTTATGATGTCGGGGATATTTTGGGAGTTCTTACAGTAATTATAAGCTGGCACCTATAGTATGGGTCTGACCCAAATTGATGTGTTATTGGCATTAAAACATGCAGAAGACAGAGAAAATGGTCATGAAATATAAGTGGAAAAGTCCTAGCCTGTCTTAGGCAGTGAAAAAAATTCCCAAGAGGGTGGGTGGGGCTGGGGTTCCCAGACCCTTCCTCCCCAAGTTAGGGTTACGACAGCAAAGTTCACTCTCATCTATGTATACAAAAGTGAAGCCACATATCCAAAGATCTATTGCTCTCTTGTCAAGAGATTTAGAATAAAAATTCACACTTTTGGAAATAGCTGGACATAACAAACATTTCAGAGCAATTTATGACATTATAATAGTTAATCATACAGAAAATTTAAAGGGCCAATCAAACGACACCATGGTGTTCCTATTCACCCCAGTCTAACTGATTTTTTGCCCAAGAGAAGAAAAAATGTGCTGTCACAAATTCCTGTTGGAATAATTATTTCATATTTAAAGGTGTGTTGTAGGACCTAATAGGCTAGATTCATGCACATTTTCAGCGAATTTCATTAATCAATGGCCACAGGAGCAGAAAAGTTTTGACCGCCCTGATTTTTTTAAGATTTTTTGAAAACTTTTTATTTGGACCTCCTGTACCCTTTAAAAAAATTTTCACATCAGGAGGACCACTTTCTGGACACTGTTGGATGGTCCTTCCATCCTGTGATAAAAATAAGAAAAAAAGTTCAAGCAAATATGAAACATGCACAATCAAAAATCTTTTCTCAGTTTTGTCCCTATTCACCTCGCCGTCCCTATTCACCCCGTTTTACGGTACTGTGTAGATCCTATTTTTCTATTTTTTTTTTCAATCCAGGGATCTTTTGAAAAGCAAAGAGCATCAATGCATACGTATCATTGTGTTTTCATGGACTTTCTGTTCAAATGATACCATCACGTCAACTTAATTATAGTCACTGGCCCAAGAAAGTTATTCTTATCAAAAGCATGATAACAAGATACACATTTGTAAGAACAGAGAGATACTGAATAGATATTCAAAAATGTTAATGCTTCACAATGCTTCTACAATATCTATGAACAGGTTAACACTGTTGTAGCATGCGGAATGATGTATATATATTAGAAATCGCCAAAATATGTGTGGTTGTGAGTAGTTTTAGGTTGGGTGTGTTTGGGTTTTCTATGCAATGTAAAAACAGCACATGCCTGTGATGCAACTGTAGTACGTAGATGAGCAATTACACAATAACCATGTAATAAGACCTGTGAATGTTCAAACATGCTTGAAAATTAACATTAGAAACTAGCATGCAGCGTAGCGTGATATGTTTGTTAGTTCTTTGACAATGTATATCTGGTACGCATGCCATATACGTGACGGAAATGGACAAAGTGTATTGACCTTCCTCTCGGCGGCCTGGGCCCTTTGTTGTACTTTACTCAGTGTCGTGGTGACCGCCATCGTTTCCGCCTGGTGGAGGTCTTTGGCCGCCTCCTGATGCCGGTACTGATTGGTCAGCTGCGGGTGTGGGTGACAGGGATTGACCAATGAGGAGGGGTGTTATAAGTTAGTTTGATTTATTAGGCACAAAGGATATATAGGAGGGCCTTTTTTTGGGGGGGGGGGGTGGGGAACAAATTAGGGTAGCCTTTAATCATGTTTATCTCTAGTTTTTGCATCAAAGGTGTTACAAATAGCAGGATTAAGAATGTTTGTTGTGGATGCAGATAGTTACATCAAAATTTAAAAAAATTCATCACTTCCTTGCTGTACGGACTGCTGATAATACAGCAAAATAGCACTCATTAGTAATTGCATGTACTACACCTGTACCTGTTTACCTGTAAACTGTGTTACGACCTCATTTATTATTTGCTTAACACACACACCAGTCAGTAAACCAGCGAACATTCACAAAACACAGAAAAAATGGGAATTTTGCAAATTTGAAAACAGAGTAAAGCATGCATCCCATTAGATACATGTATAACGCAAGGGTGAAGAAAAGAAGAACAAAAATGAAGTAAGTGGCTTTTTCATATCAAATATGTTATCTCTTGAATCTAAGAAATCAATTGCATTTGTGTGCATTTGTGTCAAATGCTGCACAAGATGTTAGAGCAAGTTATTTGCAACTCTTTTTTTTTTAAAGAAAGCACCAAGTCTGATGGTGGAAGAAACAATAATTTGCATGACTGGCCGGTGGAATACAAAATTTTGGGATTTCTCTCCTGCTAAAATACATTTCATTAGTGTAATATAAATATGACTTCATGATACACATGGATGTTAGGTTTGTCAGTTGGTTGCTTTGTCATACTGAAGTACACAATCCCACTGTGACATCAAACATCAAAGATTGAATGGCAAACAGTCGGTGAGCAATCTACAATTTGTGACGAGGAGGGCACATCCATCGGTTGGAAAGATACATTGGAAATGGCGATTCGTTCATTACAGTTGATATGGAGAACTCAATATGGACAAAAAATTAGCAGATTTCCGTGTATCAGGCATTTTCCTTGCACGAACAATAAAAACGTTGTCATCCAGATTTACACAAAAGTGGCACAGCTGCAGTTTGTATATCACACAGAGAATCTGTATTCATTTGTGCAGTAATCAGTGCATGTATGAGTGTGCATTCGTGAGCAATTGTTATAGGCATATGATAGATTATATGTACAAACATAACTAAATCTGTTAAAGTTGTTGTCGGTAATATAAGTGATTTATAACTTTATTCATATTACAGGGTAGTCTCCTTCTTGCAATAAGTACATGTATAATGCAATGATGATTGCTCAGGGAAATTAATACTCGCTATCAATTTATATATAATTTCTCACTACTTTTCCTTCCTTCAAACCCAATATATTTCATTAACAAACATCAAAGCATCAGTTAGACCTCAGCAGGCTTAGCTCAATGTTATGTTATAAGTTTAGAAATAGGCACATTATTTCAGGTGTGCATACAAGGGGCATTTGGGACTGTGACAAGAATTGGCCATCATCAGCGTAGGTTAGTCTCACTCCCAGACTTACCCTGGTTAGTTCTGCCTCTGCCTCCTGCTTGCCTTTCTCTGCTTCCGACAGCCTATCCATCATGCTTTTCATCTGGCCCCACAGCTGGTTAGGTAATGAGTAACGAGTATGGCTATATTCCAGTTCTCACACACAACCACATGCATATTACAACCCCAACACTTATATATGATTGCTGTTTTTGTGCAATTCTTTTTTAATATTGCAACCCCTTCACCGATATACGACTGCTGCTTTTTTTGCGTTTTATTTTATTTACCTATCTTATTATTTTCTTTAAGTACACCCTTCAGGAGTTATCTTTTCCATTTCTTTCTTAATTGTACAACTTCATATACTCTGATAATCTAAGAGGAGTAAGTGTATAGAAGTGATGCGAAATTCTGCCAAGTGCTCTGTTACACAATGGAATGATATAGTTGTATTCATTTATGATTGGTCCACAATACAAGTGTACATAGTCCGATGAGATGGGTAAGAATTGGCGTTAATATGAACAGTGCAAATCTTGTGAATACAAATTGTTCATGTCTTACATTGAAAGTTTAGTTTTGCTCATTAACACACAAACATCTGTAATAGGCATCATAGAGTAAATAATTGTATGTATATGCTTGTTTGGATGGAAAATGCTTAGTACAGTGAGTCAAATGATCATAATTAATAAAGATGATTAGAATGTTGGTAATGGCATTAATGATGATAACAATAATCTATAATAGAATCAGATAATAATAATAATGATAAGATAATCATCATCATCATGAAGATCACCATCAGAGTGATTATAACAATCATAATCATAATATTATCATATCACATCTGTTACAATACATGAAAACATATCTTTACAAAGTGCTCCAAACACACATAGTATTTTCAATGTGCTTTACAAATCACAGGGAAATCTGATTTAATAAATGAATTTCCAAATTTCCTTTTAGACATCCTGATTTGGGCAGAACAGTTAGATTTGTCGGGGGGGGGGGGGGGGGGCAGGTGATTTTACATGCAATGTCAACTCTCAGGAGACCACGAGATGAGTATTACAGTAATTGTTTTGGTTTGTTTTTTGCTACACCCCACAGCCAATTCCTGTGTTCCGGTAAAATGCATAAAATGTGTACACTGTACCTTGGTCATTTCTTCTTCCAGGACCTTATTCCGAGACTCGATGTCTCCCCGGCGACGAGTCTCCTCTTGAACCTTCTCATCTGACTTGGAGCCGTCCAGAGACAGTCTTCCAACTTCTCGTCTCAGGTGGAGAATCTCCTGTGAAAATAGTATAGGGGAATATGGTTATATGGTCAGCTGAGAACCAGAAGGGCACTATTGCATTCTTAAGATTTGAGCGTAATAAAAAACGAAACAATCAATTATCACAATAATTTATATAAGGTAAAACAGCGTCCTTTTGGTACAGAATTTCTAATATTTAATGAAAATACAATCAATTTATCATTGATGCCATAATGTAAACAAGATGGAGCTCAACAACATGATACCAATAACTCAATACTCCCCCAAAATTGCGATAAAACCCTTCTGGTTCCTTAGCCGATGATATGTATGTTTATATAATAGGGAGAGAGAGAGGTGTAAATTATATATCATTGTATGGTGCTAGTGTCATCCAGAATTCTTCCTCTGATTACTCCAACGATACAATAATACTCTGTCACATCAAAAGTTCCATTTTTACTCAAAGTCATTTCGTAGCAGCAATTCACACATTGTCTAACCCTTTGTGCATTTATGAGTGCCAATTGGCACAGAAAACTCCAAAATGTTGCATAGTGTCCAAAGTCCCTAACACAGAAAGGGTTAATTATACAGTGATGTGATCGATGGGAACAGCAATCACGGAGAAAACCTCTTCCACTCATGCCTTCAATAATCATCTTACCTCCAAATGTATCAGTCCGAATTTTATTCTATGTTCTTGTATTGAAAGGTCAAAGCTTCTTGTATTGGAGTATCGGGGTCATTGGCTTGTTCCTGTTTTAAAAAGAGATAGGCAGTGCTGTTTAAGGTAAACATTGATAAGGGCAGATTTAGGCATTTTGTCTGTAGTAATGACCTGTCTATGGAAGCCACCCCTTATCTTGTCCTTACATAGTTACTGTTGATATTTATCACTGTACTTAAACGCAATGGGAAGCACGTTTGTGAGTTTGCACCAACTTTGGGAAGGGGGGGGGGGGTGGGGGGAGGAGTCCCCGCTAGTCCCTGTACCTCATTCTTGCTCTGGATTTGCTCATGAAGGTCCTGAATCCGCCTCTCTTCCCGATCCAGGGACCGGTTGAGGTCAACTTTGTCCCGGCTGGCGAGGGCCTTCTCCCTCTCAAGCTCAGTCTTCAGGGTCTGCAACTCATTCTCCATCTTAGACTGTCAATGGAAGTACATGTACGACAATATCAATGGTAATGATAACGATGATGATTTGGATGATGACAAGGATGATGATGATGAATGGTGGCATTGATAATGATGATGCAAATTATGGTGACAATGATAGTTATGATGGTGATGATGATGATGGTGATGTTGATGATGATGCGAATGATGATGGTAATGATGATGGCGATAGTGATGGTGGTGGTGATGATAATGATGGTGAAGACAATGACAATGGTGATAATGACAATAGTGAATACAAATACAGTATTGATGATTATGAAGATGGATTATAGTGATTCCAGAAACACCTTCAAAGCGAGCAATTTCCACAGATTTTCTTGTTACTTTTTTTCTTTCTTCTTCAGAGAAATCTAGCAGTAATTCTGGGCAATTTGGTGGAAGTGAGGTATTCATGCTCATCAAGGAGAAGAAAACTCTACACAAGTTTGTGATCAGCTGAATAAGATAATGACCACAAACATACATGTATCAACAAACATTTCATATCCCTAATGTCAGAAATACTGTAAAAGTGGTATTTTCGCACAATTAGTTTTTCGCGCTTGGCCGTGTCAGAAGAGTTTCGCGTGTTTTTAATTCCGCGGAATCAAAACATCATGCACAGGAACAAATGGCAAACAATAATATTCGCGTGCTTTTATTTTCGCGCTAGTTTCTGGTTGCGCAAAATGTGCGAAAATTTCAGCACCGCAAAAATTTCCACTTTTACAATAGGAGGGAAATTTGCTCATGCCCTAGTTGCCCCCCCCCCTCCAAAAAAACCCCAACAACAAACAAAACAGCGAAAACACAATCAAACAAAATCAGAAACTGAAACATAACACAAACAGAAGAACGGACTGGCATAAAATGAAGAAAATAAAAAGATGTAAGAGAGTAAAGTAAGAGAGATGTACGTAAGACAGAACAAACAGTTTGGACAAGAGGATGAAACTTGGAAAAGAGGATGAAAAGATTCAAGGATGGGAGCATCTTATTCAACTCATAATACACCCACCTGTCCTTCCCTGGCGCTACCAGCTTGTCTGAACAGTTCTACTGACTTCCTCCCCAGCTGCTCCTGCAGACCCTCTGCCGTCTGTTCGGCCGTCCGAAGCTTCTGCTTGGCTATCTCTAGCTGAGCAAGCAAATCTGCAGCAGGAATTGTAAAGATACTCAATGTAGCAACAGGTGAGCACACCACAGAAAGATTATAACTAATTCTATTTCAATAATCTTTTATAAAAGTTTCAAAAATTTTCTTAGCACATTGTAGCACATCACAGATGATTTACAGAAAAATGTGTGTATGCGCATTTGTATGTGAGTATTAACAAGTACCAGTACATTATACTCTTGCCAACATATCAACAGTCATCTGAAATTGTAGAAAGGTATTTCTCATATTTCACGATTAGCCCTTTGATTTACTCTCCAAAGTGTTTCAGACAAGAAGCAAATAACAATGTATGCACATGAAAAATTGTTCAAACACAAACATCTTCAGAAAGTCCACAAAAAAGAAATCATGTATGCTATTACTGCAGGAAGCCTAGATGCAAACACACACTTGTATAAAGCTCATTGTACTGTATATGCCTGCTATGAAAGTGCAAGCAGAGACTCCAACTCTCCCGCCGAAAACCTATTTTTGCAAAATCTCCCATTCTCCCGCTGGAGATGTGATTTCTCCCGCCCTGGCTCTGTGTCTCCCGGTGGAAAGGATTTCTTACTTATTGCTATCATATGTTGAAAAAATAAGCCTTAGATAGCACCAGAGAACATCTAGAACCCTAGGAACTTCGCGCTTCGCACACATCAACTTGGAGTCTCCCGTTTGCTAGGGGTTTCGGGCGGGAGAATCTCCAGATCAGGAGGTGCTTGGGGTTGGAGTCTCTGTGCAAGTAGCAGATGGTAGAAAACAGATGAATACATCCTAACTGTGATATATGAATCAGATTGAATATATCTGTGTGTGGTACTTTATGTTACGATACAACACAAACACAATATCAAACCATTGAGGATGAGCTGATTTCCTACAACATATGTTTCCCACAGACTCCTGCCCAAGTATATTTTGGACTAGCCTTCAATGGATTAAAAGTAGGACTGAATGAATGACTTGAGAGCAATCACACAGGATTTTATCAAAATGTCTCACTCACAGTATAAAAACAGAAAACACTCTTCTTGCATTTTACCTTTTACTTTTCTCTTCTCTAATTCCAGTTCCTGCTCCAAAAAGTTGTGCTTTCCAAGACTAGACTCCAGCTGATATCACAAGGAGGGGGTGAAAAAGAAGAAATTGAGCAAAAATGTATTTCTTCTGGAGGTAAGATAAACCTTGCAATGCAATGACTAACACAGTAATACAGTGTGTATGTTCATACACTATGCATGCTGGCAGCTGTGCTTCCATTTCTGCTGTCTTTTCAAAGGTAATATTATTGATGAAATTTTCAGTCATTCCAAAGTTTATATTTAGACAGCCAATTTGTTTTTAATATACAGCACTTTGCCCATGGAGATTAAGTTTAAAGGTCGACATTGATGTGTATATAAGTCAAGAGAAACTGCTCTAGCTTGTATGGCACTCTAATGCTCGTTATTATGACTTGATACATTGATCATCACTACAGCATACAGTCAAGGCACATAGTCAAGGCACATGATATAAATACAATTTCCACATTGCACGAGTGAACTAATTATTTGCCACAGCGTACCAAGCCATGCTGAGATTATTGTTAACCCTCAAACCAGCAAAATAAAACATGCTGAAAGAAAGTAATAGGCAGGTCATGATAGAATGCATCTGTTACGAAGCTGAGATAAAAATTAATATTAAAAACAAAAGATAAGATAACCATGAATATAACCAAAATGTCATCATTAATTGATTCTGTTGTAATTGTTTAAATCTGGAGTTATGACATCACATGGCTAAAGCATATAGAACAAATATATGGGAAAAACATTGTAACATTCATCATGGATGCCAACAACCCACGTACATACAGTATGGGAATATTGGAGTACACACTGTACAATCTTTTAGTTTTCCTTGTTCCAGTCTGAAGTACATTAATGTACCAGTATGTTCATATCAGTGTTAGATTGCAAGACTTTTGGTCTTCAGAACAATGTTCTTGTCTACATACTACTAGCCATTCACCAATGTCCCCTTTTTCAAATGCTTTAAATACAAGTTTGCTTTTCTCTCTTTTGTTGTAAAACCTAGTTTCCGAGAAATATTCATCAGCCTCACAAGCATGCCAGAGTCTCAGAGAGAAAGACACACACAGAGACAGACAGACAGACATACAGACATATAAGACGTACAAACAAAGAGACGGAGAGAGTAAGCTAGATATTGAAAGAAAACAGGAAAGCAAACTATATCCACATATCACCAGCATGTACAGTGTATATATCGCAGTCATATATCATAAGATTATCATAAAGTGAATGGAATACTGAGTGAATGGAAAAGTATGATTACAGATACTGGTACACAAGTGCTATAAATAGAGAAAAAAAAATCAAAGGCTACCAACCACAAACACAAAAATGAGTGCACTATCAATGAGAAATACTGATGTGAAATAATGGTAAAATGACTACATGTATATGGTATGTGTGAAGAAGCTAGGAGATCTGATAATTATGGAGAAAATACATGTACAATGTAGTGTGGTAGATTCACAATTCTGTGCAGACACAGAATGTAGGGAAAGATAAATTCTTCCACCTGTGTTGTATTTAGAATACAGGTGCAGCTGTCCAGGGCCTATTAAAAAATTAGAATTCAAAATGTCAAGAAGTGATTGTAAGTCATTTCTACTGCTTGTTGCCACAGATATATTTAATCCAAGTCTGCTGTTATGACTAACACTTTTTTAATATACACGACATCAGTGTCACTTCAAAGTTAATGAGTTGAAAGGGTTAAGGTTGGAATCAGTCTTGAAAACAAAAGCAGGATCAAACTGTTCCTTTGTTGCCAAGCTTGCCTTCATTTAAAGAAAAAAAAATGACTCTACAGGTAATTCTCAAGCTTTTGAAGTTTGAAGTATAAGTACTAATCCAACTGAAAAAATTACAAGTGAAATACATACAAAAAATAATGCAAGTGAATAAATATGGAAGCATGCTCTAACAGAAGAATAATGCATATTAAATCTGATGACAGGCTGCTCAACGGAAACCAAATGTGATACTAATGTATCATGTCTTACACCAAGGACCCATTTTTTAAAAGATGTTTGCAATAACTGTTGATTGAATAAGTACAGTTACTATGACAGCAGCGACAGAAAAGGCAATCAGTTGAAAACATTGAAAAAGTTGTTGCTGCAGTAACTAACAGATACTGCAACTTGAAATATCTGCAAATTGAACATCTCTATAAAGTGGTCCCAACCATAGGTACATGCTTACTAGGGAAGTATGAGAGAAATCAATAGCTTGCTATGGCGTGACCCGCACAACCCAACAAAATGTCATGCAAGACTGGAATGGAGGCTACACACATGTATGATGATGAATGATGATATGCAAAGACAAAGAGAAAAAGAAAAAAAAAGAAAAAAAAAGGCCTGCATAATATATCCTCACTGCTTGTATCGCTGGTGAAGGTGACGTAGTTCGTGATGACGCAAAGGTTAATCCTGTCTGTAAAGGGATCAAGAATTATTTGACAGGACAGCCACAATAATTGTAGAGTGAACATCGAGGAAGCTGGTGGAAATGAACAACTAAAGAGTATGTTACATTTCTAAAGGTACATTCTAGACTGTATGGAAATATAAGATTAATATGAGATTCTTGCATGAAACTTTAAATGTAAACATACGATGCATAAACAACAAAACTGATGTATTCTGTATAATATAATTGTATGCCGAATATTTGCAACGTTTGTATTTTGGCGAATTTTGCAAGGGGTGCTATTTGAGAATTTTAAGATATGCAAAAATATTGACTCTAATCCGAACAAGAAGATGATGTGCACGCATACATTTGTTCCTTCAGTACTGTACTCCACAATCACAAGTCTAAATACTTGCAAAAATTGTCAGGAAGTCCAGATTCACAAAAAATCAGACTCGCTATTAAAATATGTGGCGTACATAGTACATGTCTTCAGGTGTGACAACATGGTTTTCCTCCTTTAGATAGAGAATTACATTTCATTTCAAACTGTAACCATCAAGTTTGCCGAAAGAAAGACTTTATCTTAAATTGTGATTTTTGCTGAAACATATAAACTATCCTTCAACACACAAGGTGTCTTCATAATATGTAATTATATGCAAAGATACCATTGCCCTTTGAAATGGAAAAAAAAATAATACAACTCATTACAAACATCACAAAGAGAATCAAAGTACATTGTATACATACACACTTATTTTGCCCTCCAAACTGCGACCATAGTCACTTGTTCGTGTGAAGGATCAGAACATCTTAACATACAACACAAGAACACGTACATCCAGAGAATATTCACTACACAGTGTAAGCTCTGTCTCTATAGACTTCCTTCTTGTAGAAATACTAGTAAATGATTTACAAGGAGCAGGTGCATATGGATGAGTTACCAGAGCAACCATATCCCTGTCCCCATCCCCCACCCCCGAAAAAATGATACCATAAATAATTTTAAAAATGCCAATATTCAAGAGATTCCTATGTGTCTAAACAATGCAGATACGCATTAATGATTAACTGCAGCATGAAAAATGATCAAATTTACGAGATGCCCACGAAGTCTGTCCCGCTTTGGAGCTGAAGAGTCGTAGAAGCCTGACACACGCTTTCACCAGCATTTAAAACCATCTTCCGCTCAGGAAACACTGGTATCCGGCACTTCAGTTTCTCACTATCACTCGCCAACTGTGGCCGTGTTTGCTCATCCAAGGCACAAAACTACCAAGGAGGGATGGTCCCTCGGAGCTGGACACAGGCACGATATATCCCTCTACCTCGACTGGCGCGGTGATCGCATTGCGGATGCCTCCTTTAGCTGTGGGCAGGTATGACACTCCTTTGGTTGCTATTACAAGTATCTGATATGCCATCTATTGACGAAACGACTGCCATCTTAAAGCAGATGTACAGCAAATGCATACCACCTCTCAGTTATGCGTACTAGTTGGATGTACCCTCTCCAAATGCCGACTTTAGGTATAAGTTGATTCTGCCTCCCCTTCCCCTCGTCCACCCCTCCTCCCCCCTCCACTTTTGTGCAAGCGGACGCACCTGTCCCTACTTCCTGCCAATTGTTGATGCACAAAAAATGGAACACCTCCTTTTGGGGATAGCATGCTCGAGCGAGAGATTTTCCTTCCGCGTCAAGCAGGAATAGTCGCTGCGAACCACCTGCGCTCTCTCCGCGCTTGCGTTCGACGACTATGGGGAGGTGTCACTTTGCTCTCTCGCCATAATACATCCATTCTTTGTTTCCTATTTCTATAAATGCCCTTCCACACGCTCACACTTCAATCAAATCTCCCATTTCTCATATACCATTCTTTACACCACGTCTTTGCCTAATCCCTCTCTCTTATCATCACACCTTTTACAACCATTGGACATATTATACATCTATCTATGCTGAAAAACATTTCTTGCTTGTCTTTCTCTCTCTTAGAAAGAGAAAAATGCTGCTTTTCACCATCTATTTGAGTTTTTCATTGCATGTTACACTGCACATTCTCAATTAATTTAATAAGCTTCTCATTAGGTATCATGAAGCACTCAGAGATGCTTTCGACACTTCAATTGAAATAATCTCTTCAACTCCACAGGCAGTTAATTCCAATCAAGTTGTCAGTGATAGTTAGGTGTCCTTAAATCATGGCAGGCAGCTTATGATAATCACATGACTTTCATTCATCAAATTAAAGTCTTTCCGAACTTTTATAGATTTTCTTTGTGTCAAAATAAGCAATACAAAGTCATGAACATTTTGGTGTCATTTGCATCATTATAATTGACTTTCAATATAAAGTGATGTTTTCTACAACAACTGTTCAATTTTCTATGGCAGTCTTTTATAAGGTATTGTCTGTTACCAGGGTATGTATTATCTATCAATCCAAACATGAGTACATGACACATTTTTAATCTTTTTTTTTTCAAGCAAGAGTTCATATATTCTCACTTCTCTCTCTTTCTTTCTCTTTCTGTCTCTCTCCATTTCTTTCTTGCTCTCTCTTGCTCTCTTTTGCTCTCTCTCTCCATATAAGCTCACACATATGCTTTCCCCCTTTTTTTTTCTCTCTCTCTCCCCCTGTCTCATTTTATCTTTCCCTCCATCAGAACTTGAACACCGTCATCACTGCCCAGCAGACCCGTATCTCAGTCTGTGAATAGTGTGGGCAGGTGCTGGACAACACGGAGTCGAAGAATGAAGGTGCCACAGCCACGGGTAAGTGATTACTGAGAAACGAGTGAAGCTACAAAATTGTAGCTCCTGCTTTCTTATTCAAAAGGAAAAATTACATGTGATCGCACTTTATTTCTACATTTCATGTGTACAAAGACTGTTTGACTCAACAGGCAGGGCAACCATGACAAAACTGTTTGCCCTACATGTATTAACTATAAAGCTCTTGCCCAAATTCTAACACCCAGATTAACCTGCCTCCCCTTTCTCTGTACAAGTTATTGAGGTATACTGCACATTATTTATATGTGCACCACTTGTATGCCTTCTGTATATCTAATTTTTAAAAAAAAGAAGACACAAACATGTACGATGTAATTCAGGGGCTGGGGCATGGAACATTTTAAACCTGTAGCATCTTTAAGCATCAGTCACCCTATTATGTATGAGTGTGTGTGTGTGTGTCTGAGTGTGAGGAATTGCTGTGTGTGTCTGTGTGTGCCTGTGTGTGAGGAACGGGTGTGTTAAAATGTGTGCTCTACTTCGCCTACTTCACACCAATCTCTCTACCCTGCAATCTTATCTCAAATATTAGTGTGACATTTACTTACTGCTAGAGGTTAATAGTGGAAAAAGAAAACACCCCAAAACACGCACACACACAAAAAAAAAAAACTTTCAAACTGTGACTTTGCTCAGTCATTAGCACGTCTACCTCTCAATTCAAATGACCCGGGTTTGATTCCCAAGTCTAGCTGTGCAGTGTTGTGTGTAATCATACCATCCCCTCTAGTAAGAGGCAAAACACTCTGTCCCTTAGATAGGACATACAATGTAAAATGGAAGTCCCGTGTGAGAGAAAGTCACAACTCATGCACATAAAAGATCCCGCTTCATTCATTCGTCGCACAGACTAGTGTGCACACCCAGTGAAGTGGTCCGCCTCGCATCCAACTGGACCCCATGGAAGACCAGCTAGGGCAACTGAATGTGGGCTATCCAGCCATCTTAACAGATGGAAATGAAATAAACAACAAAACTGTATTGTTCAAATTCATGAAATTCTTCCATCGAGATGTTTTCATTGCAACTGATTAACAAATTGCCCTACATCAATGTAAATAATTTTTTATCATGGCTACTACTAAAACACTGATCAATTCAGTGCTTATTTACATCAGTGTAGGGCAATTTGTCAATCAGTTGCAAGGAAAACTGTATTGGTGCTTAAAGGGGTTAATCACATCCAAAAGGAGACTCACCTTGTCTCTCAGCTCCCTGTTCTCCCGCTCAGCCAGCTCCAGGGAGCCGGCCCACTCTTTGTGTTTCTGCTCCTTGCTGATCATCACTTGGAGCTCGTGGGCCAGGACGTCCCGGTCCTTCTTGAGTCCCTCCACCAGGCCCTCCAGTTCCCCGATGGTCTCACGGTGGCGCTCTACCTCTTTGTTCAGCAGGCTCTGCTCCAGATGGAGCTGCTCCCGTGCCTTGTCCTTCTCAGTCAGGGAGCTGTTTAGGACCTGGAGAATGGGGTGGTGGTGGCGATAATGGTGATGGTGGTGGTGGTGGTGATGGTGGTGATGGTGGTGGTGATGGTGGTGGTGGTGGTGGTGGTAGCAGACAAGGTGGAGCAGGAGGAGGAAAAGAAAAGGAAAAGGAAAAGGAAGATGAGGAGATACGGAGGAGTAGAAAAGGAGGAAGAAGAGGAGGATGAAAAGGATGAGGAAAAGAAGGAGGAGGAGGAGGAAGAAGAAGAAGAAGAAGAAGAAGAAGAAGAGGAAGAGGAGGAGGAGGAAGAAGAAGAAAAGGAGGAGGAAGGGGAGGTACAATAAGAGAAGGAGGAGGGGAGGAGAAGGAATAGGTGTGGAGTAGAAGGAAGAGGAGGAGACAGAGAGAGAGCAGGAGGAAGAAAAGAAGGTGGGGAAAGAAGAAGAAGAGGAGAAGGAGGGAGGAGGAGAAGGAAAATAGAGTAATATAAACATTATACAATGTACTTGCACGTTTTGATACATGTAGTTGCACATTATATTGTTTCACATTGCATGAAGGGTGCGAAAATACTCCACACTTGTACTGTGCACACATAATACTATCCAACTTGTACTCATTGTCAGACAGTGTCTTTTCACACACTCATATTTAACTTATTTCAACCATGTCATCCACTCTGTGGAAGTCTCTAAATCATAATGGAGAAAGTTGTTTTCCTATACTGAGCCTTTTCTGTGGAATGCTCTCCTAAACTCATTCATTCAACTTCATTCAACCATTGCAAAAAGCAGGGTGCATTACCCAGTGAAGTGGTCCCACCTCACACCCAGTTGGAACCCACTGAAGACCAGCTAGTGCAGCTGAATAGGGGCTATCGAGTCAATCTCGTCAGAATGCACCAGAAATTGAAAGTAAAGTGCTCTGCACATACATGGCACACTGTACATAAAAATATTGTACAAACAAACAAATATGTACACACACAAGCACACATCCAGTACATATCGCACACACCAAAAGATAAAGGGAAAAGAAATCCCACTATAAACTGAAGGTAGGAAATGTTCCTAAAGTCCAGGAGAAATGTGTCATGGCAATGATGCAACAGCCTACTGTATATCACCCAATGACGATGAGTGTTTCATCTGCCATGCAATAGACACTCCAACAGCATAGATCCCGAGATTCTTGCCTCAAAACAAGTGATGCATTCTCCACCATCACTCAAACTGCAGGTACGCACTCTCGTTGCTAGGCAACACCACAGAGATGTCAAGAGCAATTTGCAGTCTCTAAACCCTTTCCCCAAAACTGCAACACCACAGCATAAGAGAGAAAACAAAATGTGAAATACAGTGCATGCTAATGAATTAAAAGGAAACTACACTCCATACTCAAGCTTTGATGTTGTTACAAAAGTGTCTAAAATCAACATTACCAGAGCTTTATCAGTGGTATCGGACCAAAAATCAGAGAGTTATGGAATTTTGAAATCTTCTTTGCTTTATAGCACGGTGTTATTGGTCTAAATCACATATTTTGCAATTGAGAGGAAGATATGATATCGTCTCGGGATTAACGCACTATATTTGCCTAAAAAGTAAACTCAATTATGGTTATTTTGTCAAAAAATGAATCAATACACCTCTAGAGTACTTTGATACCCATAGGAGGTGACTTTTACTTCTTTAAATTCATATGAAACAATAAAAAAAAAAAGATTTGTGTGTAACTGTAGACTAGTGAGGGAATGACGCCATCAACATAATATAGTGACAAATATCCTAAACTATATGGTACTACATGTCTTGTCAGGCTGCAACGAAATTTTCGCCATTCTCTTTATTCGATTTCACTCTAGAAGTCAGCTTGAAGATGGAGGGGAGTTTCCCTTTAAGAACATCAACAATCTCCTTACTCGCTTGGGACTGGGTGTAGGAGTGGCCCGTGATGTCTGTGGAGGGAGGATATCTAGATTAGCTCTTCAACTTGGTCAGTAAGTTGGTGTACGTTTCTGACAATTACAACTTACGCCATGTATAACCCTTTCACCAATGCATCTCTTTATTATTCACGTAAGAATAGTGTTTTATACACAATTCAATAAAAACTGCATTCACAAAATCTGAAAATAAGCCATATCATTTTCTCATGAGTGATCTTAAAAAAACAACAAAAAAAACGGGGTTATCGACAAGGCAACTGTACACACCCCTCTGAGTATGCATGCGTGAAAAAGGTGACCTTTTGACCGTAAGTTGGAAATAATTTGCACGGTTGTGGAATTCTGTTCATAAACTACATGTACAAGGATCTGGTCATGATGGGGATATTGTTTGGATAACTGCAGTATCGAAAAAGTGAGGGTTACTCAGGTCCCACTCCGATTTTATGACCAAATACAACAGATAATAGTCGCATTGGGTTTATGAAAGGGATATTACCTGGTACTCAGACTCCATTAAAAGTAATCTTTTGACGACCAGCACTAAGGATACATCCCATGTTATGGTACATGCCATACATTTTGTTAATTTCATGAGTCGGCTGCTATTCAAGGAGTGAACAACACACAAAAATTTTAACTCTGATCTCAACATGAATGCGGCGCACATTCGTACGTTTCTCCATTCATCACTGTACCCCATGGTCGCGAATTGAACCATTCGCGGAATTGTTGGAAAGTCCTGATTCGCTAAGAATTAGGCTTACGAAATGTATGAAGTATACAGTATCATATATGCATTTCAGACACACATATAATGCAGCATGAAATAGAAAATAGTGCATTTACAACATGGTTTCTCATTGTTTGAAATGATACCATGTAACATTCACTAGCATCATTACAGCTTTAATACTAAGTCTATGTGTACAATTATTCATGAATGCTTGAATACGAAGCAAAACCTCATTTCTACAACTTGTTTGACATACCAAATGGCTCGCGTTCTGCCGTGCTCCATCCAAGCTCATATCCATGGCTAATGCAATTCTGTGTTACAGTTTGTACCTAGAAAGCCTTCAGCCTCGATGAAACAATATTGCAAATGGGCTAACAGAACACCTGTCGTTGAGCAAATCAGTCTCATACAAATACAATGTCTGTGCATACATGAATGAGCCCAAGCCCTTTATGTGATGTGAATGGTAATATACATCAGTGCACATTGCACTGTTTTGTTTTTTGCCTGTTGCGTCCTTAGTGACATGTGAGTGTAAATTTTAGCATGCAAATATCTACAACTGCAAGGAATCTTGTCTGCACTTATCATCTAATAACCAGATAGCATATTAAGAGTCAACAGGTATACACTACTGTTAGGTGATAACACCCTGCAACAGGCATTCAGTACACTTTACATTGCAACAGGACAGTGGTTATTCATACTACCAACTCTAAATGCCATCATATGATTTATATTGTGTATCATCCACATTTAATGCCACAGGCTATACAGTGACAACATGATATTGTGTCATACCCACATGCAAAGAAAGAAACAATTTTAAATGCTCACTCACTCTTTTATTTTCTGCTTGCAGCCGCAATACGTCCAGCTGGCTAGCAGACAGCTGAGTCTTGGAGCCATTCAGTTCGTCACTGAGGGTATCAAGCTGCAAAAATAAGTAAGACAAAAGACTTGTGGGGAGTTGCCTCTAAATCAATCTTCAAACATATCAAATCGTTTTTTGTCTAAAGGATTGAATGTAATCACAGTGTCCATTCTTGCCCTGGTCAGTTTGGGCCTGGAGAGAATTTATCTCATGGAGGTTATCTCCTATAATGGTTAAAAGTAGGAGTTAAACATATACTACCATTGGCAACTCATCTTTAGTACACTGTCCATTAAATATTCTGTTTGATTTTAGAACTTATTCATGGGATCACACTGAACATTATCTCTTAAATAACAATGTGAATGTCATCATCTGAAATGCTCTGTGTTGTTATCACTTACACTGAGTAATTCACCATGTGTGAATGATACCAGTGATCAGTGGTGCTGTTACAACTAGAAAAGCACTCAGAGAGCACAGACCTTCGCAAAGCCAGTAACTCATTTCCACCTTTTACATGCATGCAATTTCTAAATACAATTTGTAGTAGCCCTTTGTTTATGTCATTGCACGGTGCCTTGCCCGAGCAGAGTGCGCACTTTGGTGCGCGCATGTAAACCTCCAGTACGCACAGCTTGAACCCCAAGTTCGTTGACCTTACAGTTTGTATATGCCAAAAGATGAAAAATCCTTCAAAAATCCATAAAAATTCCCAGATCACTACCAAAATTGACTGAGGTGTTCCTTGTGTCAATATCGACTTTTTATGCAAGTTTTATTTTAATCCGAACTCAGCTTTTTGAGTGATTTTGCAAACAGACAAACCAATGCCAATGATGACTTATTAACCTCCTCCTTCCTTGGCAGAGCACTGTGAATGCCACCATATGAAATGTACCTTGCTGTATATGTGCTGCACTATAATAAACTTAAACAAAGGTACAATTGTAGCTGCATCCCCAAAACACAGGATGGTGAGGAATACTGGTAAATCATTAATTTTCTTCAAAAAAAGAAAAAGAAAAAAAAAGAGTGAGAACATGACTGTAAATGCTAATAATGTATGTCCAGAATAATATTCAATTTCAAATTACATGGTACGACCTGTATGTTGTACCAAGCACAATATACAATTATCCTTCTATAAGGTATAAAAAAAATGGTTGTTTTCTGTTAATTGCAGGAGTGTGAAGACTACTAGTTGTACCACACCTTGCTGTTCAGCTGCCTCTCATTGTCGCGGTAGCGCTTGACGACCAGCTCCCACTTCTCCTCTGTCGTGGAGAGCTTGCGCTCCAGCTCGCGGCACTTGAGCTTCTCCTGCTCCAGGGAGATCATGGCCTCCTCCAGACGGCTGACGCAGGTCTCGTTGTGCTGCTGGAGTTGCTTTAGCTCCCTCTGTAGTCTGATGGTGGTCAGGTCTCCTCCTCCTCCTCCTCCGATACCTCCTCCGCTTCCTCCTCCTCCTCCTCCGCTTTGGGAAACTGGCTCCTGTTTGGGGCAGATTTCATAAAATCCTGAGCTTCAACAACACCTCACATTTGCAGGTAAGCATGATGTTTGTTGTCAATGAAAAAAACAATCAAATGAATCAAAAGCACACGAAATATTTTTTTTTTTTTTTTGCTTGTATGATTATGTAGCACTATCTTATATTTTGATTCCGCAAAATTAAAAACACATAATATTCATCTTCATCCAGGTTGAGCACAACAAATTTCTCACACAAATTACGATAAATTTCCTCCTTTACAATTACTGAACTGGTGCATAATCCCACAGCAGTGTTATCACGAAATGACAATGAATACATGGCACCCCCCTTCCCCTCCCCCCCCTTAAAAAAAGCGAACAAAAAACAAAAAAAACAAAAACATAAACAAACACATAACAAGGAAAACTAGAAATCACCGGAAGTCTCCAACAAAGAAGCTTCATTTCAGGACACGAGTACACTGGCAGGCTGTGCTGATTAATTGGCAGGCATACAGTGCACTCCCATTATAACGAACACGATTATAACGAAATTTCGTTATAACGAAGTAAATCTTCTGGTCCCAAAATAATCACCATAAAAGTCTATGGTAAAAGATTCGCTTATAACGAACACGGTTATAGCGAAATTTCCGTTATAACGAAGTCTTTTCCGAGCGCCATAGACAAAGAAAAACAAAAGAAATTTGCTCCGTTATAACGAAATGCGAATTGCTTTCGAAAATTCGTAGCGGAACAAGCATTTATAGCTTCTCTGCATGGGTGAACGCTTCACACCACTGTGTGTTCGCTCTTCGTGTCACGCACAGTTTCTGAGGGGAACTTGCGTTTATTATTGTGATACAGTTATCCCATCACATTTCACATAGCTTTCCAGTGTATGATGAGTATTCAGCAAACAGAATATGATACAATGTATATATACATGGTTTCCTTGTTTTCGTTATATATTGTATTTGTTCGGTTATAACGAAATTTCGTTATAACGAAAGAAAACTGCCGGTCCCGAGCATTTCGTTATAACGGGAGTGCACTGTATTGCAGCATAGATTAACTCATAGGGGACAGTTCCCAATATATCCATTGCTATGTACAACATAATGATATTGCGTTTGGCTAGGAGTCTAGGGTTATTTTAACAATCACTTTGGCATCTTCACCCCCAACCAGCTCACCTGTGGTTTTACTGTGGTCCCTTCCTTCCTCTGAAAAGACTCCACATCTTTCTGGAGAGTGTCAACTTTCCTCTCTAGTGACTTCTTCTGTTCGGCCAACGACAGCTTATCCTCCTGTTTTTACAACAAAACACAAAAGAGTGTCACACCTGCAGTTACGGGCACAAAATTTACAGCAATGCCAAGAAATCTTTAAACAGTCCATATATAATATATACATTTCAAAATAGCAAAATTCCTTAAACATTTTATTTGATTTGATAATCATTATTGTCGAAAGAGAATTGAGATTCAATCTTTAAAAGCAAGCTACATTCCTGATAACTTTAAACAATACATGATACATGTATTTCAAAATGGGAGCAGAGTCTCCATTCAGTAGCTTCTTTCAATGGCAGATTATATACTGTAGGTGTATACCAACAGAAAGGATATACACCTGTAAATCAAGACAAATCAACAAAATAACATATTAATCACTGTACGTGAAGAGATACATCATCATGTACAATGTATGTGTAAAAATCCAACACATACATTGCTACCGTGCACAGTACAGCTTACAAATGTGATGCCCAGACAGATAGCTTGAGGAATATTAGTGTACAAGTGTCTCCTGCAATACGATGCATGGGAAAGTGGTGCAGTCACGCTGGACTGTGGTGAACGCATCAGCAGCCACGAATGAAATTCACAATGGGTGATGACTTTTCTCACACCTAGCTCACTCAATCAGGGTTTTATACATGTATTTGCAGAGAGAACTCACGAGCTCAGATGATGAGGACTAGTATAGGTTTTCCCCCTCACTCATGCCGGGATCAATTGACTAAGTGTTTGAACGAAGGCATATTCCTCTCACAAACAATATATCACCTACTGCAGAACTGAAAGAAATAGCACTGCCCGGCTATTTTTAGACAGAATTGTATTGTGAATTCGGATTGACTGAACATAAACACTGGCTTGATAGGCACAATGGGATGGTTATTTTCAACCAATGGATACACTGCACTGGCTATGGAATTTAATGGACTATTATAAAAGAAACACTCAGAAATGTTCTCCTTGTGTGCATGTGTGGGTGTCTATATGTGTGTGTGTGTATGTGTCTGTGTGTGTTGGTACATGTATAAACCACTTTACATTGTATGTTTGAGTGTATCGGTACACCTTCTGACTAGTCGCTCATAATTTGGACTTATTAAGAAGGCCAAAGGTGCGTGGCGCAGGGCTTCATTTTACAAGCCCCCCTGGCATGCATGGGGGCATTGTCTGCTGGGAACAATGGGCAGTAACTTTCACTTCTTACACCCAAAAGGGGCGTGAGACGCTGGCGGTTTCAAATACCGCCAGTTACTTAAATTTAATACCACAACAGGTGAGATTGTGTCACTGATAGTGTCTGTACATGATGCGGCCTGCGAATGTTGAGATTTGATACTGACAAAGGAAAAAAACCAATGTGTACTCCAACAGAGAACTCTGATGAAAAAAAGAAACATAAAAGTCATAACAACGAGCTGCAGTAGAGAATGAATTTATACATGGCAAGTACAATATTTGTATATTCATTGAAACTAAATATACCACTCTATTTTCATCAAATGCAATTTAACATGAAGAATATATATATGCATGGTATACAAATGAAAACTATATGTATGTATCAAAAGTAGACTCTTGGTTGGTATACTGGATGCTCAAAGAAACACTCAGTTATGTCATGTGCCTATACTACATTTGTATGTGTTGTCTTTACAAGCCAGTGCCAACATGTTTCAACAAATCAATTATTCTTTGTATACATGAAATTGCTTCTATTCTTGCAAAATTAGTGTGGCTTCTCATGGAATGATGCCGAAGAAATCTTCTAATGGTTAACTATTTTTCCAGTTACAGTTACAACTATTCCATCTACAGATTCTGTGTTGTCTCTCCAAACAGGTTTAAACAATATCAACCACTTAATAGTCTTCCTCTTTTTCCCTTTGCAAATTTAGCATTGTGGCTTCTCTTGGAATGGTGCGGAGAAAAGTCTTCTGATGGTTCAGTATTGTTCTTGTCTATACTTTTGTTTGGAACATTGGGTGCTACAAGAAACACTTTATCATTTCATGTGCCGATACTGTGTCGTCTCTATTAACAGGCCTGCACATATTTTTATAAAACAAAATCAATATTCTTCTTCTTTCTTCCTTTACAAATTTAGCATTGTGGCTTCTTATAGACTGATGCGGGGAAACTGATGATTCAGTATTGTTCTCCTTTTAGACTTTTGTTTGGAACATTGGGCACTAAAAGAAATACTTTATTATTTCATGTGCCAATGCTGTGTTGTCTCTGTAAACAGGCACATGTTTCAATAAAATCAATCATTCTTCCTCCTCCATATTTTTTCTCCTTTGCAAATTTAACATTGTGGCTTCTCATGGAATGATGAGGGGAAACTCTAATGATTCGGTATTGTTCTCCATAAATTAGACTTTTGTTTGGTACACTGGATGCTCAAAGAAACACTTCAGTATTTCATGTGCCTATGCTGTGTTGTCTCTGCAAACAGGCACATGTTTTAACAAAATCAATTATTCTTCCTCTTTTTTTTTTCTCCTTTGCAAATTTCAACATTGTGGTTTCTCATGGAATGATAATAGGAAAAGTCCTCTAATGGTTCAGTATTGTCAAATCAGATCAGACTAGACAGCAATTCTTTTTTTCAAACTTTGTTACACCATCCGGGCTATTGAGAGTAGCTAACAGAAAACTTCCAACCCACTCCTCTTTCTCCGCGTCCCTGGAAGGGGATTAAAATCAATCAAGGCCGCCTCGGCCAGCGAGGAGTGACAAAGGTACGAATCCTCCCTATCAAAAGGTGGGTTGAAGTGGGCTTCGGAGTCGTACAAGCATCTAGTGTAAAGGCCTATTGATCCCATCCTTTCAGGACGGGGCAGGCGCCGTGACAGCTAAGGACAAACTACAAATAACTTTCGCCCTACGCCAAACAACCCTACACCCCTCCCTCTTTGAAACTTCTCATTCTTGTTCCTTGGTAAAGATCTTCATGATATCACTGGTATCGCGAGTAGATGAAAAACGAAATTCTGTTACAGGAATATCAAACTTCAAGGCAAATACTGAACCTGGAACATTATATTTACTATGACTTTTCACATTTTCTCTCTCCTCCAACTGTCCCTGCAGATAAAAGTACATGTGATTGGTACTCTATGCAACATTTTGTTTTGTTTTGTTTTGTTTTATTTTTTTTTATTTGCCCTGCAGCTATCATAAATGTTTTTAATAGCTAACATTTGCTGCATGGGAAAGATACACGAAAGCATGACTACAATCTATATAATTGTATTACCTAGGAACCACTGGCATTTTGGGTATAAAAGTCGGAAAGTTTTATGGTGGAGCATTCAGACTTCACTGGCGAAATTCCCAAATGTGAATTGAACTTTAAATACCTAGGTAGTTGGCGATCACATTTTTACCTACAAAAATTGTAGGTACCAACTGAAATGTGATATGGGCATGCAATCAAATTTTGAGAACCTAGTGCCCTGTCAAATTTCACAGCACGTTGGCAAACATTAGACATCATCATCTGAGTCTGTGAATAGAGCGGATTACACTATCTCCTGCAGAGATTTACAACTCTTCAATACTTCTTAAATCCTCCCTCTTCCCCTCCCCCTTCATGTTTAGGACTGAATTAAGTACTAGAAACCTCACAAGATGAAATATTCAGTGAAGCATCTCTTACACCATGACAGATCTAGATACGAATGCTCTTCTAGTAGACTTTGGAGAATATGAGAGCTTCAGGAGGGAGGTTATGGAAATGAAGTTTCTGGTATCAATCTACAAGAGAAAAATCAAATGAATGGTGTTACAGTGTACAAGCTAGCTGGGTGTGTATAGGGTTGGAATTGACTTGCCTCATGAGAATGATTGTGTCTTCTCATAGTATTTCATTCTTTACTGACTCCAAATATACAAAAACACAGTCTGGCACTGATTTTCCTGAAGAGACTTCATAGTTTCTTTATGAGCGAGTTCTATCTAGTTTGCCTTTTCATGGCTAAAATTCACCAGTCACGGCACAAACTAGCATCATCACATAAACGAATGATATTAAAGGTAGCTTTTCTCAAGAAGAATTGAAGACATTATATTGTGGGGGCACTGTGGTATTCATGTAGAGGATAAGACTCTTGACTCCCAATCAGAGGACTCGAGTTCGATTCCCGCCCAGTGCTTGAATACATTGTACGTCCTTGGACAAGATGTTTTTACCCACCACGTCCCTCTCAACCCAGGTGTATAAATGGGTACCTGGCAACGCTGGGGTAATACGTAATAATGGCAGGGCCCTCTGGTAGAGCAGTGGCAACACTGGTTGAAGAGGCTACCCTTGACAAATAAGCCCTTATTATTATTATCATTATTATTATACTGTATATGCGTGGGTATTAGGACAAAGTACTTCACTACACAAACACACACACATACACACACACACTTAAATTTTTATTACTTACCTCAAGAGAAGAAATAGTCTTCCTGTTTGCATCCAGGAGGTGTTTCAATTTGATGATAGTGCCCTCGTAAGATGACCGTCTCTTCCTCTCCGCCTCTAAGCTTTCGGTCAGCTCTCGGACCTGTGTAGTGAACATAGAGAGTCAGACTGTCCCTTAGTGATGATTTCACAAAGTTTCTTCTTCTTTTTTATTTGGTGGCACAAAGTTTTTGGTGATTATGACGGCTGATACAAATGTACACAGATTCCAAGTCCAAAGCAAAGAATGACTGGTATGCAAGAATAAAAAAGAAAAAAAGAGTACAAGAAGTAAACAAGACTTGCATCATTCACTGGAATAAACTCCTGATTGTTTCATTTTGATAGTGCTCAGTGAGTTGCTAATTTTATGCAATGTACATTGTATAGTGCAGGTGATTACCACTGCAAAGTTAATTTTTTTGGCCTTTATGGAGTTATCAGAAAAAAAAGATCGAAATAAAAAAATTATCATTTATGTGCCACATGAAGAATTTGAATGGCATATTCAACTTACTGCAAGCACAATCATTTGTAGACTAGCAGCATGTGTAATACACAAGTTTAATTAAGATGTTACAAATGCATTGTATGACCTTTAAACAGCCAACTCCATACCCTCCTACACAATGAGATGCATCATGCTCAAACCAACGTAGGGAAACATCCTCTCATCCACGCAGTCAGTCAAAGTAGTATCCCCTCCAGCGTGGTAGCTTGATCTCAGCTCAGGGGACTAGGAGAGGGTGAAGGAATTCAGTACGTCCCCAAACACAAAATGCTAATGTTCTCCTCAAGAACAGTTTCCAGTACACCACAAGCACAGTTGTACTACATCTTCTGTCTGTTACTTCCTCACAAATGATGAAGTAGCATCAGTGCCGTATCACATCCTCAAGACATGTGATAGAGGAGAACAGATCATCAGAATTCCTCTCGGGAGAGAGCGAGAACCGACCTATGGGCGGCGGATATTGATTCCGCCCGCTCACTGGAGCGCACCGAAAACAAACAACACCACGATGATTGCCCGCAGCGACAACAATGAGCAAGTAGAGCACGCTGAAAAACGTCATGTCCTCCCGACTCTGTCTCCCGAGAAAACGAACACAATTGCAACGCCTCCCTCTTTTTCTCCCCTGGTTCCTCTTTGTTTCACATGTCCACTCGAGCAGAAGAATTGCGTCATTTAGGGTGGCATTAGCTAAACAGGTGATTGACAAGTACTGAGAAAAGAAACCAATGTTCTGGAGTCTGTCTTCATTTAATAAAACGTTTCCTGGTCATTGATTCTTGATTCTCAATGTTCTCCTACTCCAGTGGACTGGTTAAGTTCTGTCAGTGAGAGTTTGACTGACAATATCACAGAGTTGTGCGGTGAAAGTGAACACTAAAGGATAATCAATACCCCAGGTCAAATGATCTAAAATGACCTCAGGGGCTGAAATGACCCAGAGGGGATGAACAATGTGCAAATTCTGGGTATCAAACTAAAGAAGGAAAGAGACAAGACATATGTAGTAGTGAACTGTAAAACATTTGGCACAACTGTAAGATTGCACTCTAATAAAATTCCTACAGACATGTACTCCTGCCCTGTAACTTTTTTCTCTCCCTTCCCCCTCCCCTCCCCCGCCCCCTTTCTCTCCAAGGGATTGGTGAGGGAAGATTGGCGGGAGGGGAAAGTATGGAAAGAAATTGACAAAATACCTACAACATTTGCACTATCTGTGCTGCTGTGCTGCATATGATTTCGTAATCAATAAAAACTGTAAGGAATAGAATCTCCTTTTGAGTTGGGATCAAGTAGGTATACCAATTTGTAGTTGAATCCCTTATTACTCTTCACTTGCCCGGATAAATGCCTGGCTTAAATTGCCAAGCTTTAGTGATCTTTTAGTATTCCATCCGTACTTGACTTACAACAATTGTAGAGCTCTGCAAACTTGGCAAGCCTACTCAGGTGTACCTACAGTGTATGTGCCTCAGTCCAACAGCAAGGCCATGGTGGCACAAAAGGGATTAGTGGATTAGGTGTTCCCTATTCATTGGCGTATAAGTTTCCAGATAACTGCACTCCAGTCTAAGTGTTACCAATCCGCGAACAAAGCACAAGTAAGGCATAAAAAACAACTGAATTTCCACTGTCAAGTACTTGGGCGTGACTTCCTCCTCAGATCTTAGATGGAACGGACATCCTGAAGAAACATGCTCAAAGGCTATAAATCAAAGGCTTTTGCCTTCCTCAGGAGAAATCTTGAATAAAATCTGTGAAGCTCAAAATGCTTGCCTACTATACTTCACTCTTGTACAACCAATCCTAGAATGCTGCTCCTGTCTGGGACCCATATATGCACCTAGAAACATGATCCATAAACTTGAAATTGATCATCTAAAGAAGAGCAGATGGATGTAATGGATGTGCGCAATCGTTGACCGATATGCTCCAGGAGCTTCAATGGCCCTCCTTGCAACAAAGACAGAATAAGGTTGATGTTTTGTATGCCTCCTGTTCTTTAATTACCTCTGCCAAGGGGGGAGGTTATGTTTTCATTACCGTTGGTTTGTTTGCTAGTTTAAATAGTGTGGTTCGTTCGTTAGTTTGTCCTTGTGCAGTATAACTCAAAAAGTAGTGAACGGATTGGGATGAAACTTGCCGGAAAAGTTGAGAATAACACATTAAGTATTACAAACGATTAACTTCTGGTAGTGATCCGAGAATTTTTTGGGAGTTTTTGAAAGATTTTGATATTTTGGCAGGTAGGGTCAATGAACTTGGGAATTCAGGCTGCGCATACTTGAGGTTTGCATGCGCGCACTAAAGTGCGTACTGTAGTTTCTGCTAGGGCGAGGCGCGACGCGCAGCTGAGGGTTTATGACGTAACAAAGGCTTCTATATTGGGAAATCGGGCGTCTCTCAGCACACAAGAAGTACGTATGGGTGGAAATCACTATCTCTATGGACGAACATAACAAGATCAGTGGGACGGTGGAAATGAGCTGCATACTTGGCGAAGGTCTGCGCTCTCAGAGTGCTTCTCTAGTTTTTGATAATATGCATCATAAACCTGGTTTTTAAATTTGAACATGGCACAGATCACTTCAAGATTCATACAAGCACAGCGAGCCACTTGACATCCATCATCAGGGTTAAATTTGGTACATGTAGCTACCAATTAGCACAAAGGAATTATACTGTTTTGAAATTAATAGTTTTCAGACTGTCAGGACATGGAACACTCTCCCTCCTGATGCTAACTCAACAATATTGGTAGAAGTCTTCTGCCAATGTTTGGAGGCAAGACTCAATGTAGGTAGACCCCCCATCATGTTTTTACTTGCACTCAAAGCATTGTTTTTATTCTACTGATACATCGAGCTGAACCTGGATGTAATCACAGTATGCATGTAGTTTCAGGATGCCTACAACAACAATCTAAGAAGTGAAGGACATGGACTTTCGAAACCAGGAATGAAGGAGACTCTAAAACTACCATGATTGTTACATCATATTCACAGCTCTCCTGAAGTCATCAACTGCATCAAACTTGGTCAGTCAACATTTGATGTCACAAATCACAACTTTTGTCACTCTGAAGTGAAAGAATCTGATGAAACCCACACCAGGTCATCAAAGTGCCAGTTTCCAAAACTTGCAATGCAGCTCATTGGGAGAAGCCAATGAATAAAACTACAGAGGTAAAAGTTTGTTGGGAGTAAATACATTTGGGGTGATTCTTCAACTTTCACTGGCTCCCAGTCTACAGTACTATAAGGTCCACATGTAGGACCACACTGTGAAAGTGCATACTTACCAGTTAGTCTCAAGGGATAAATTCCTGACAATGAATATAGATCCAAGTATTATTTCCCAGAGAGGTACATGTAGATTAATAAAACACAAATGTTGCTCCAAGATGGTTCAGCGGTGAAGAACTGCAAAGCAAGCCCTGTCAATGCAATCAACTCTTGTCATTTCTCTTGAGAGATTTCGACTGGAAGGATTGAGTGATAATAGTGATATGGCTAGAAAGCATATTACGTCTCATTCAATAACAGAGGGCAGGGCATAGCACAGACTTCGCTCTATACACATCTACCCCTCTCTTGCAAAGAACTCAACGTGAAATGCACTCTATGCACTTTTAGAGTCCAAACTCCAATTAAGCATTCCATGAGATTGCTTTTGTTGTGCCCTCAAACACAGTGAGTGCTACAACGCTGCTAAATAAACAGACCAAACTGACAAGACCTGGTAGGACTCCTCTCCCTCAACAAAAGGGGAAAAGAGTCCAACTTCTCTTTCTTTCTCTGAGAATTACATACTAGGGGGGAAAGCATAAAAAGCCAAGCCCATGCTCACTTCTACTGCACACAGGTCCCTTGAAAGAAGGCTCCTGCCCAGCCTGGATGTAATCCTTATCCCTATAAAAGTAGCTTAATTTAATCCCCATGCTTTACAGCAGTTTGACAGCTATTGTCCAACAATGGATGACAATGGAGCCTCTTTGAGGGTGACTGGGATAGGATGAAAGTTGGTTGCTATAGAGACAAAGCCTCACCACTTTAACCTTGCATAAGAGTGGCACAATTCAACCATAACAGTATGTTCTCCTGGTCTTGGATTAGATGCACTTGCCCAGACACATACCTGACTTAAACTGCAAAGCTTTCCTGATAGTAATCAGCAGGAATCAATCTGTACTTGACCGAGCTGCAGGTCAGACACTCAATATTTTGAACATCTGTCCCTAGCTTTGTGATAAAAGACTCCATTTGGAGAGAGAGGAAACTTGATTGATTCACCTGATGTGGTAGGCTGGCTTTCTGTGGAATTCCATTTTTTGTGCCCCTTGCTGTATCAAAGTTCACTTTTTCACAATTCAGTCAGTCCCAAATTTACCTCGTGCTGAGACTATCGCCTGCTAAAAATCTATAAACTTTATCAGATCTTACTGCAGGAATGACATATGTTATCCCACTAGCTGATGTACACTTTGTACAGTGTACTGCCATTATAACGAACATGATTACAAAGAAATTCTGGTTACAACAAAGTAAAAATTTAGGATGCAACATCATCCATTCTATGTATCTTTATTTTTTATTTGTTCTATCATAACGTAATTTCAATATAACGAAAGAAAACTGCCAGTCCCTATAGTACAACTTCGTTATAATGGGAGTCCAATGTAGCTGCCGATTGTGCAAAAACGAATTTTTAAATTCAGATGGACATCTTCAGCAAAATAACCCTAAGGCTTGCTACACACTGTAGATGCAAATAGCTTTATACGGGCAAATCGATTTGCAGGCTCTACACCCAACTAGTAAGTGCAAATTTATACACCACAGTACCTGTACATTAATAAGCTGCCAGTATGATGAGGGAGGTATGATAACATTGTTTAATGGGCTGAAACTGGTGATAAAGTACAATGTAGGGTTGTTCTACATACATTGATGCACCCCATTAGTGCTGTTTATTAATTTGCTAATCAATGCACAAATAGACGATCGATCATACAATGTACGTCCATACCACCCAAGATACCTGTCCCTAAAATCAATATCCCCATCAGGTATGTGTGTACCAGTTTAATAATTACTGTGGCCATGAAGTACAATGTAGGGCTCACACCTGTAAATATAATCCTGGAATATCCCTGACCGCATCACAAAATCTTACCAAAGATACTATTAAAATAAATGAAGACTTAATTAAAAATCAGAAAAGACAGTTTGGCAGAAACTGAATAGCTGCAGATATTGAGTATGAATTCCTCAGCAAACTGCATTTTGGTTGGAAGATGAAAGCTTTTTTCACGGAATTGGAAGGGACTATATTTGATTGGGTGCATGTACAGAAAATACAGCACATGTGATTTTTTTGAGTAAAAAGAACTTGTAGTCTGGCTTTGCAAACCATTGGGCAGAGTTTGAGCTGAAGAACCCCCAAGGTTATTTGATGGATGAAAGGGTATACCTCACTTTTTCAAGTTACCGAAGATGAAACACCTCATTTCTCCCAGCTATTTTACAAAATTACTTGAATTTTGAATATTAACACACATGTCTATGGGGAATTATTTATCCATGTGAGCCCTGCATAGTACACAATCAATGTACCAGTACATTGCATGCTTAGCTATGAGAAGAAAAAAAAAAAATGACAGAGCAAGCAAATACGGGTATATATGCCATCCATGTATTCAGCGTGTCTAATTTTTGTGAATCAAGACTACCTGACAATGTCACAAGTGGTTAAATTTGAGATTGTGGAGTTAGGTATCATCACGCATCTTGTTCATGTACTGTTTACAGCCAGAGCAGGAGAGAGTCTAATTCAAGTGAGAGAGCGAGAGATTTTGAGATCAAAATGGTCTCAAAGCAGGAGAGTTGCCTTGCTTTCACACGCACCGAGAGTGCGTAATTTAAATGCTGAATTACAAACAACAGTGCCATTACAAAATTTTCGAATCACCATTTGTTCATACGACCATATGGATTCTGTGGTTTTGAATTTCGGAGGGAGGATGGGAGTTTTGGCTTCTTTCTGAGTACCCATCAATCACTCTTGAGGCGTAAGTAGCGCGCTCTTTATAATTGACTGCACTGCGAACGTTTGAGGAGCACAGTTATTCAGCGGAAGTGGTTGAAAGGTCACTGTAAGCTCCACCCCAAAAATGCAGTTGAAGGTCAATTACATTCACTCGGTCATCCCTTTGCCGTTTAATTCTGGTGAAGCATGTTTGGAAAACTACTCCGGACCGTCATTTGAAACACGATTGGAATTGCGATTCAAATCACCCTCAGCGATTCCAGTTTGCATTGACACGGCAAGAGTGCTTGATTTGAAACACAATTCTAGTGATAAATGCATCATTTCAAATTCAGCGCTCTCGGTACGTGTGAAACTAAAAGCTACTAAAAAGCTGTAGGCCACAGTCTCAGATGACTTTGGTCACGGGCTAACTACTTTGTTTTTCAATACATGCATCTGAAATCTAACCTGTCACATAACTGGTAGAAGAGTTTAGAAGAAAAGAGAATCCAAAGGCTAGTTCTGTATCACACTTGTTTATTGATGGCCAAAAAATTGGAGCACATCCATGGAAAAATTTTATCAGATACAAATTGTAGGTCATCAAAAGTTGCTGATTAAAGCAAAATAGCAACAGCATATCATCTTTTGTACTCTTCTGCTCTATTTTGAGCATTAATCAATATTGATTTTTTTTTGTGTGTGATTTGGTATTTCTATCAGTCTGCAAAATCTAACAGTATCGATCATCCTTCCCGCTTATTCACCTCATACAATGATATGTGTGTCTACTTGATGGCAAAAGGTAATAAGAAACAAATCTGCTTAAATTGAACATACAATGCACTACTCTTTTATGTAAACTACATGGTCAAAATGGACTGACTTTATACAATGTAGGTTTACAGCATAAAGAGTTGATTTTGATGACTGAGTATGAAATGAAAATGTATCAGGGCCTAATTCGATAGAAATTTTTATCAAATATGTCGAATTTGCCAACATGTTGGTCTGTAACTTTTACACTATAATATTGTTTGAGTCTTGCATGTGTGCAATACAATACTGTATATCTATGCTGTACTCATCTTCACAAATATTTCAACAGTTAAAAAAATTCATAAATGATTAATCAAAGGGTGTGTGTTGTGGTTGAAATGAGTACAAAGATATAACTTGAAATGAATAAAACAGACTTATTGATTTCATAGTTTTCTTTTTCAAAGAGGATAAATGTATTATAATAGAAAACAGGCATGGTACATAATATGTACACATGCCAAACCCCTTTTCTCTAAAAGCCAGTCACAAAGATTGCAATCAATACGTACCGGGTAGGACTAAAATGAGGAAGCATCGCAAACAAGGATTGTTAAAATATCTTATAGCAATCAATGCAAGTTTACACATTGTATGCCACCTCCAAACCAGTTAGTACATTATTTACCTCCTCTTCTTTTTCCATTTTCCTGTTGGCTTTGTATCCTTGTATTCCACCACCATCAGGATCCATGAGTGTTTTCCTGGGAAACGTTAACCTGAACCTGAAATTTCCAGTAACCACTAGCATTCAAGCACTGAATATATGCTAACTACAGTTGGTAGTTCAGATGCATAAACGTCACTCTGTATTTAAAAAAAAAAAAGAAAAAAAAGTAAGCAGACAACAAAGTAGAGTCTGTGAGGGGTACAGACTTTTGAAAGAGGGATGTGTTCTTCTTTTGAATTTGCAAGCCATGTTGAGCTCCTGAACAATTGGGCAACCGCTCAACTGGAACAACTGATACAAATTGCAGATGACACTACACGGTACAATAGCTGTCCGCTTTGATATGTGCAGGCAATACTGTATGTCAAGATGTCATCACAAAGTGTCTAAATTGTATGAATAGAGCAAGGAGCTAATTAATACAGCACCTTGGTACTGTATGCTATAACAGTGACAGTGTTACACACTGTCACAGTGACTTCAGTTTTTGTGCTGTTTTTCAGTGTCCATACTACTGAGAACAATATGATTAAAATACAGAGCATTTTTAATGAGAAACAAATTCAAATGATTAATGTTTCCAACAGTTTACCAAATATCATGGTATACATTAGACATATTAGCCTTCAAAAATATTCCATCATTAAGATAATAGTACTATTTCTAAATCAAAATGCCTGGTAATAATAATGATGATGATGATGATGATGATAATGATAATAATAATAATAATAATAATGATAATAATAATAATGATAATAATAACATTAGCCATAATAATAATCATAATTCATGAATAGAATATATTTTTTTATTATCATCATTATTTAATATTAGTATTATTACTATTTATCTATTACAGATTACAAGGAGTTATGAATAAAATTATCCCATACATTTTTTAACTGCCATGTTGTGTGATGCCTATAATCAGTTTGTTGCAGTACTACAAGACCACTTTCTGTACCACTGCCACAATAGACAGTTTGTAGGAAGCATTGAGTAATACACAGCACAATAGTGCAGCTATGGTATTACACTGTATACATCAAGGTTTGCATTCGCCATACTCCAAAGTGATGTGTACAGTGTAATTGGAGTGTGGAGAGCAAATTCGCATTCATTGTGTGCGGTAACTATGACAACCACTCAGCTCTGCTCGTCACACAGGCCTAGTACCTCTCTGTGGCTGGCTGAAGAATGGAGGCCACTCCATTATCGATGACTCTTCAACTGTTCGGTGCATGGAATGAGTGTGCATTGAGTCATAATTATGCCAGATGGTAAAGTCGCCCAACAGAGGGCAGTATACATCTCAGACACACAGCCCTGGATTGAGTCAGTTTCAAGGAAGGAGACCAATTAAACTACAGTGCACATTCCTGTTGAAGATGATTTGGCCATAATTTCTCATAGACACCTGCCCATGTATACTCAAGACTAGTGCATGATATACATGTACACGTAAGTCTACGACAGGTTAAGACACTCGCCTGTTACCCTACAATTAAATAAATCTTTGGGAGCAACCTCTTATTCAGTCCAAGTTCAATGATTCAAATGATTCTTCCAGGAATGTTCTCAAAGTGTTCCTGTATATTTGATCACATTTAAATCATTTTCTTCATTCTTTGCACCCCTTGCTTTTCTTGTGCACACATTTGCAAACTTTTTAGCAAGGACCTGAAAAAGGACTTCAGACCAAGTACTAAGCTTCTAAGATTTACAATAATGTACTAGGCATGTGCACCACTGTCCAGGTGGTCCATTTCCAAAGGAATTTGGTTGACACGTTCTATTACTCTTCCATTGTGAATGACTAAAATTCATGTAGTTCTTCCATGACAGCATTTGCTATTATTTTGTAGAATACAATAGGGGGTTTTCACAAGCAAGCACGACGCGGCTGGGACTTGAGCATGCCGTGTGTAAAATTTGCTTCTGCGCATGATCAAATCCGAGAAACGTCCCGTCCTGGGGAAATCGAGTATGGTACTTGGCCAAAATAGCGTTCGGTCCAGATGCTCGGCAGGAGTGAGCCAGCCACCAGCCAGCCAGTCAGCGATCTTGTCCCCACGCCTCCGTCCTTAACAGGAAAGCGAAACTGCTTGGGTATATGGGGATGGGAGTCCAAGTACACACATTTGTACGGGGATTGTCACAGTTGATTGCTTCCGCGTTTTCTCGGTCTTCCCGTCGTGTAACGAAAACTCCCTATTGTAAGTCTGTAGAATCATCTCAGGCTGTGTAACATACAAGAGGGGCTCACAATGGACATATTATTCTTTACACACTTATACAATTCTTTTTTCTCTCTGCTGCTATCTATACTACATGTATCTAAATGCTTGTTTTTGATTGACTTGAGCATTGTAGACTAACGTGGGTCAGGTATGCTGGCAAAGAAGCTTATGATATAGGTGATATTATACTGCTATGGTACTGCTAGTCAGCTTGTACTACTCTCCTGCATAAATGCTCAAATTTTTCAGAAAACAGTGCAATAGTTTATGTTCCAGTTTCAGTATAGACTGAAATATAAGATTAAGTCCAACATCACAAGTCTTGTCTGGACAATTAGTGGGTATATACATAATGTGTACATCATCACCAACAGGTAGCTTCACTGAGAAACTATTCATAGCTTGTATTGTGAGCCTGTCAATAGCTGCTGATCAATGAGATCCTACATTAAGATTGCTTGATCAAAAAACAAAACAAAAACAACAACAACAACAACAACAACAACAACAACAACAACAACAACAACAACAACAACAACAACAACAACAACAACAACAACAACAACAACAACAACAGCTGCAGCAGCCATACACCTGTTTGGCTGTGGTAGATTAATTTCCATGATCGTTCCCCTAAAGTTTTCTCCCTGCACTTGAAATTCAAGCATCAGAACTCCTTTGAAAACCTAGCCCCATCAAACACTCAGTCGCACTACAAAGCACCTTGGGCGTTCAGCTATAAATTGCCATGATTCTTCAATATTAGCACTCTGCTAATAATCCCTATTACCACTAGACTTGACCTGGCTACAGGTCAAGTCTATTCAGGGATAACAATGGCTTGGCTCAACCAGGGAGGTGCTCCCTGGTTTCATATAATGGCCACATTGACAAAACAGAGACGAGACGGATTACATGAAGGTAATCTTTATTCATTGGAAGTTAGCTTCCAGACACTTTTGTTCCAGTTGGTTTATTACCTGTAAAGCAAGGTATGGGTTACACAGTATAACATTGAAAGGACAATCTTGAGAGGAGGTGATGGATGAGGGGTTTAATCCTTCCAGTACCAATGTCTGGCAATACTACTGGCATATGTACAACTCTTTTGCCACTGGTTTTGTCAGAGTTAATAACAAAGATTGGGAAAAATTATCTCTTCGCAGGCCTAGATGTAAGCTCTGCAGTGTTGCATCAATGTCATCAACAAGATATTATGTGAGTTTGTTATGACCAATATTTTACCTTAGTCTCTCTGAGACATTATATGAAAATCAAATGCTGTTGACTCTTGACGCACTTTGAAGTTTGCTAATTAATGGTAGTGATAGGGTTCACGTCCCTCCCACTCACTCATCAGTGTCATTGGTAGTTAGAAGCACAGAGGAAAATATGTGGCAAGTGAAAACAATCTTAATCATATAATTCCAAATTGCACGTGAACAGATGATCAAATTGCGTGTGAAGAGAACATTCAATAAAACAAAGTCCTCCAGACTCTCAAAAAAACTGTATCATGTTGTTGCATGTTCACATTATAAATACGAAATTTCAAAATACTTCAAAGCAGCAACTGTAGTTCAGATGTCAAGAAAGGAGTCAAACTTTGGCTTAGGAAAAACTTGTTCTGGAGTCACATTGCACATGTATCTCTCATTTTTCCTCTATCTCTCTTTCTCTCTTTATATCTCTCAATTTCCTTCTTTCATAATGGGATTGAAGACAGGAGGAAATGTAAAAGATTGGTAACAGAGGTCAGAAGTATCAGTAGATGGACAACCCAGAAACAATATTATGCTCTCAGATGATCAATACAATGTATTTCTGTGAGGGCGTGGTTTCCAATTTCATTGCTCTGGATAACATCAGATATGAGAAGTATTAAGCTCTTGCACAGGAACTGCACCAAAGTCTCACACTTTTTAACAACCTTACCTGTGGACCACCTCTGTAGGGCTCCATTGTGGCAGTTCTCTGAATATCGTGTGACTGAAACTCCCTTGGGAATAGATCACAAAAATGGTTGTATCACCGCACAAGTGACCTTCTTGCATGCAGTCAAGATGCAATCCCAAACAAGATCAAGCTAACCACACTGTGATATAGAGGTGAGATCTTTACTCGACTCCTTTTGCAGGCTCAGCTGGGGCCTAAAGCAGATGGCGAGGCAGACTTTGGTATATTCCACATACTAGTCCTAGAAATCAGATGTGCACTCAGTACTTGAGTTAGACCATTGAGGATATCCAAAACTTATTAATACTGTTGATGTACTACAAAGTGTAGTTGTTTTTATCCAGTCCAGTTGCTGCTTGATACTACAGATTTCATTCAGATGGCTCCGTAGCATAATATACACGTATATTCCAATGGGGATAATCAATTCCAGGTGCACTGCTTAGTTTGGCAATGTCCTCACACATTCCCCGGCAAAATTTGAGTTTCATAAAGTAAAGTAGGCTTTCACAGCTTCCCTATTCTGACTTCAGCAATCCACTGGGGAACATCAATTAGTACTGGGACATTCCTGGCGATGTCAATAGACGTTTTTCTAGTCTCAATGAAGCATTGAATGCGATCTCCAACATTGCACATCGGCCAAACACTGGCAGAAAACTGTTGCTCTTGTTCCAATTCAAACGTACCATGTATGACAAGAATGGGCCACACCACTGCCAACAACACCAACAAAAGCCTGATTTTATTCCATTCCATAGTCTGACCAATCAATAACAGCCCAACAAGAGAGGGGTCTCCCATTCATAAAAGGTCTATTATGGGACGGCGAATTGACGTGGGCGCTGGAAATGGTCAATACAAAAGTGCAGCCCTTCAGTTAACCCCTCTCCCCTCCCCCCCCCCCCTTCCCCCATGGGCAAGGTTGGCTGACAATTGGAAGGTGTAATCGCTGTGGGATGAGCGAAGGGGAGGTGATTGACTGAATAGGGTTGTTTGCATCATTAGAAAGCTTGTCTTTAACAGTCCGGGGCTTTTGGATGAGACTGTCATGAAACCATTTGACACTCTCATACAAAGATTTTGAGAGAGAGAGAGTGAGAATGAGAATTTGTCATGATTCTTTTGTTCATCTGTAAGGTTGCAGTCTTGATATTCTGCTAGTTAAATACAAGAATGATTCAAACTAATATTATTGTCTTCTTAACCCCTTCTACACTGAATTCTGAAATGCCCACAGACTTAATACGCAGGCCACCAGGTTCCCCGTAAGGAACAAGTTAATGTACTACAAATAGGTTACCGAAAGTATATATACAAGTTTCTTCAAAATTCAGAGCCTTTTAGCAAACAAGTTTCTTGGATCCATCTTTTGCGGAAATGTATGACCTTTGTTATGATAAGATTCTTAATCACACTTCAACAGCAGTGGCTTGCAACTCGAGCAACAATTCATACTGAAATACAGCATGATGTCAGCTTGCCAAATTTTCTGACCAAATCATGTTTATGTACTGTATTGTATATTGTACATGTACCCTGCTGATGGCAGCATGCAACGAGGGGTATTAACCTTGAGATACTGATGAAGTAGATTGTAAAAAAAAATAATTAGTTGAGAGCATACACAAGGCCAGACATTTATTTTGCCTATTGCAACACACAATTTTGTATATGACCAGTCATTAGTAAAGTGACATAGCCAGGCACTTTCACATCGCGACGGGGAGCAAGCACAATTTCATTTACTTGCAATGAGGGTGATTTATCAATTGACAAGGACTTGCTTCAACATTTTATGAAGCAAATAATATATACCGCAGTATATCATTTTCTTGGGGCATTAAAGGGGATGGCTAGTAACTGATCAGTGGAAATCAGTGGGAATGCTGGGGATGATTGTTCCAATCCTTGTGGGATTCATTTAAAAGTACATTAATATCTATAGTTGTGTGAAAATCATTTGCTTCAGAATGGTCTTATATTCAAGTAATGTGCAGTTTAATGTTTCCAGATTAGCATGCCTGTACAGTGACGTGGCAATCGTTAACAATTGGATAAACATCCAGTTTTGAAGGTGTGATATGTAAATGTACACTTATATGCACATTGAACGCCGAAGTACTAGAACCCATAGATTGTATCAAACTCTGTCTTATAATCTCGCGAATAATAGATTTATTTTCTAATCTGTACCTTTACATTTGAAAAATGGGGTAAAATGGCTTATGCATGATGAGTTCTGTGCATTTTGAATGTATGATCAAAGATCCTACACTATGTAGGTTCTTTGGTATGGTACAATCTTCCAGAACCGCTAAACCGAAAGTACACATCCCAGAAGCAAGCGATCAGATATCGGTATCACGAGGTGATATCGCTTGATATTGGCTATAGGTGATAGGGAGAATTGCAAAACAGTCTAAACAACCTCTGCTATCGCCTCTGTGTGTTTGACTGTTAAAAGGTATTTTTGCGGGCAATTCTTACTAACGCCATCACGGATGTTTGTCATTTGTATGTTATTGCAATCTGTCAAGAGGTGGGATATATTGCAGGGTTTGAAAACACAGACAATCAATGAGTTCTTTTCATTGTCTCCACGGAAATGTGTTTGCTGGTATAAACCTTGACATATGGTCAGAAAAAAAACAAAAACAAACATTCATTTTGCCTCTGTGTCCTTGCTTCCTATGTATCCATTGCCATGATATAACCCCCAAAACTACACCTACAATGTAGAACACTTTGGATGTACAAGGCCAGCTTTTAAAGACGCATAGTCCCGGTCGTGTAGAGGGCGCTGTTGAACGATACTGCCGATCACCGTTAACATGATATGAAGATTGCTGAAGTTAAGCTGTCATCAAGAGTAAAGCGCTAGGTGTTGCTAGGTAACATTGCCTTCGTTGTCTTCTCTGCGCATCACGCAGTCTGTAGTAATGCCAGGGTGCATACATGTGCTTGTTATTATGACATCACAAAAGAAGTTTGCTGAAGCTGCCATCCCCCTCAGCCAAATCACAAGCTGAACTGTGATCGGACCACTGACTGCAGTGGATGGGACTTCTTCGGACTCGGGGAAATGGGTCAAAGCGTAAGCGCTAAAGAGGAGTCAATAGTGTAGGTCTCTATAGGAAACTTGCGCCATGCGCCCGCGTATGTATTCAACTAAAACCGCCGGGACCATGTGCCTTTCATTCGGAGCAACCTACAGGATGTCTTTAGCATTTTTTTCCTGTTTTGGTTTTCTTTTTTTTATCTCTCTCTCTCTGCATCTCAATCCCTCTCTGAGACGATGCAAGTCATGTTACACTCACCCGTTTTCACACACATGTGAGGTAGTCCCTTTTCTGCAGAGGAGATATTATTATTGGGGGCGGGGTCATTGACCTTTAACAAATTAGACATGATCAGGGGTCACTAACCTTTTGGTCCACCTTTTCCTTCTCCTCCTCACTAGTCTTCAGTCTGTACTTCATGGTTGACAGTTCCTGGTCCAGCTTACGCTTGGCCTCTCTCAGCTGGGCTGTTTCCTGGTCTCCAGAACTAGTACTTTTTAACTTCTCATCTGAAAAAAAAAAAAAAATGAACAGGAAAATTCAAATTTCATGCGAACTACATTGTGTGCAGCGGATATATGATTTAGGAATATGCAAGCACCAAATCACTGGTTCTAGGGCAATTACCCCCTGGACAATAATTACCCCAGACCTTTCCCCTGACCCTGACCCTAATCCCAATCCCAAACCTAGTCCTAACCCTAACCCAAACTCTAACCCTAAACCTAACCCAATCCTAATCTTTACTCTGACCTCATCACTAACCAGTACCTAATAGCGGGGGAGGGGGGTTAATTGTCCCTGGAGGGTAATTGCCCTTATACGCAAATCACTGTATACACACCATATAATTCATGAGCATAATTGTTTGCAAATTGGGCAAAGTGGACAACTGTTCAAGTACTTCAATTCAAGATGAAGAACCATATTGATCGAATAATGTATAAGCTGTTATTTTCGTGAGGGTCTAATTTTTGCAAATTTCGCGAATCACTGTTGGATTGTGAATTTAACAACACGTGAAAATATCTCGAACTGACAGGCATTGGTGCACTTACTGCATATCATAGCATCAGTGTCAAAAGAGCGAAAACTACATCTCGCAAAAATGTCCGTGACCTCCTCATTCGCTTAAAATATCTCTACACGAAAATAACAGCTTATACAGTGAGAAAGACGTATTGCCATTCTGCAAGAAAAAAAAAAAGTGCGCAATACCCACCTTTGAAGTGATGTTCAAAGCATATGTGTTGCAGGAAGCAACATTTCACAAATATTGGTTGACTAAATTCACAAAAATAAATGATGCAAGATATACTACCTATACAGTATGATATGTAACCAATAGGACCTAGTGCATTATGGGATTGAACATTGTTTATACAACTCTGGCCATGAATTGATGCTCTAGTTGGTCACAAGTCATTCACAACAGTCAGTATGATTCTTATCTTTGTTGTATGACACTAATTTTGTGGCCAGTGACTACGGAAGTGTGGCTTTTACTTGTCAACTCAGAAGAACCACAAGGTGTCGCTGGCTACTGCCCACTTTTCAGAGCATGTGCAGGACTTACCACTCTGCTCTGCATAAGAAGTACATGTAGGTAATAATGATAATGAAATAATAATAGTGTACACTTCTACAGTGCAACAATCCATTAAAGAGCTGCTCATGGCGTTTTTGGGCTTTCAGGATAAGAAGAGAGAGAGAAAGAAAAAAAGGGAAAAGTATGCAAAACCATTTCTTTTTTAAAATGACTGTGTATTAACCCGCTGAGAACTGGGCGATTTTGCTATAACACACATTTCCGATAGACACCTGTCCGAGTATACTCGGGACTCGTCCTCAACGGGTTAAACAGAATTTGAAAGAGAAGTTTTAAATGATTCCAGTGAAGATGACTGGTGAAGAGTGACAGGGACATCATTCCAAACTTTAGGTCCAATGTGGGGAAGAAGAATGAATTCCCCATGAATGCTTAACTATAGGTATATGAAATACAAAAGAACTGGATGATCGATGCTTGCGGGGAGGGTTATAAGAATTCTGAAGATATTCTAGGTAATTGAAGTAGCTAGAAGAGCAGAACTTTTGCATGCATTTGTCTCAGTGTGTCGAACTCGTACAAATCAAATGGTCCTCTATGTGGAGACAGGTAGCGCAGATGGGTAAATTGTGGTAAGTGGTATGCAAAGGTCACACTGGGCCTTGAACCGGTGATCTACAGCCCGTAAAAAAAAAAAAAAGGACACCTGGCCAGTCACCCTGCCCTCACATTGTATACATGCAGGTAGTTTTGGTGTCATATCAATGGTGCTGATGTGAACGACAATGTATTGATTGCAATGCCCTACAAGCTTGACTCATATAGAGGCTTTCCCAGCTTTGCGCGGCAGGATTTTGTTTTTATCCACATGTATCTATTCCTTCATTTGACCTTCTTTACCCAGGGTAGCCTCATTAGTGGTTTTTACGCTGTTATTCCTGGGGGCCCTGCAACATGGTATTGCAATGACATACGTAGGCAAAGAACTCTGAATCTGTGAAATTGCCTACCTGGTATTTGCACACTATTCTTTTCTTAAGCTACAGCTTAGCCACTTTCTTCCCTTTTGAGATACCATGATTGCCAGATTATTACATCTCAAGAATATTGTAAAACCAGAAATTAAAATGTATGAGAAAGTTCTTGTCTACACTATAATGCATTGGATGTCAGTGGCAATTCGCAAAAATGCCATGCTGTGAGAAAGACAATCTGCTCAAATTTGCAAAAACCTCATGCCGTAAATATGTCTTGCTTTATAGTAGTCAGCAGTGAATTTATAACTTTTTCTTCAATTCGATGATGAAAAAATGGCAAGAATTTGAAGGCAAGCCAGTGGAAGACATGAGTGAGAATGGGATTGACACCTTTACTGTGACAGCTACATTGACACCATTTTGTGAAATTTTGCTCCCAAACTTTTTCTTTACTGCTAGATTTCAGGGGAACTCCCTTCTGCTGGTGTGACTGTACATTACATATTATAAGTCAATTTGACTGTGGGTAGGAGTTTTTCTCAAACATGAATAGCAAGAAAAGACATCCTTGCATGTATCATGACACCAGAACAATGACGAATAGTCACTGTTCTACATACAGTGATGACGGTGGCTCCAAGAGAATGTGAACACTCGGCCGTTACGAAAATCGAGACAGACAATTACAGAGCCAAACCACACTGTACACCGGGGCCCTATTTTGTAAAAGATGCTGGGATAGCAATTCTTGCTAGAATAGCAACCTCTTGTAGCAACAGCCAATCAGAAAGCAAAATTCTTTTTGTTACCATGACACTTGCCACTGCAGCAAGAGTTGCTATCATAGCAACTTTTTCTTAACCCGTTGAGGACAGACTAATTTTGCTACAAAATTCGTTTCCCACAGACACCTGCCCGAGTATACTTGGGACTCGTCCCCAACGAGTTATATAAAATGAGGCCTTGAAGTTGAAGCCTCATCCTCCCTGCTGAAGCCTCGAGCGTGGTCAATCACAGTAACTTTTTATAGAATGGGGCCTAGAAAGCTGGGCCTACTGAGGAAAACTCAATTGAGGTGGGTCACTGACCTGCCTTCTTCTGGACCCTTTCCACCTCCTTGAGGTGGGTCTCCTTCTCCTTCTCCAGTCTGCCCTTGAGCATCCTGGCCTCCAGCTCCAGCTCCTTCACCCGCTGGATCTGCTGACGGCTCTCCTGCTCCAACCGCTCCTTCTGGAGCTCCAATTTGGAGAGCAGAGATTTTTGTTCCTGCAGCGATGACAAAGATCACAATGTGATGATTTGCAAATATGGCAATATTTGAAGTGGAAAGGAGCCTGGAAAAGTAGAATAACTATAGAATGTATAATAAATAGATTCACATCTATATGTGCAGTAAAATGCTATTTATGGTAATTTGCATGGCATGAGAACGTACACTGTACTGTAACTAGAAAGTATAAAGCAGAACGCAAGTAGCATGCATCCAGCAGTTAACATGCACACAAAACTAGCCCAAATGATTGTCTACTCACATAAATTATCTTGCGTGCTGGAAAATCCCTACATGCAACAAGCCCGTGTCGCTTGCCAAGAAAGGTGTGACAGGGCCTTTTGTTTGTGGCACTAATAAATCAGGTCTACCATCTTAAAATCACCTTGCATTGATAAGGATTATGCAATCATCCAAATCACTTATGATGCAATGGTCTAAATGCACAAATGTTGAGGCCTAAGAAGGCCCAAATGGTTTGTCATTTCATAACCTCACATAATGGTCCAGATTCTTGTGTCTTTACTTCGTGTTTGGTTGGTCTGTTCGGTAGATCGGCATTTTATTTTAGGGGAAAGAAAATTGAACGGAATGCTAGTCAGGTGACTTGGCAAGTTTAATACAGCTATAATGTATAAAAAGGTTGTTGTTCATACAGATGACTGTACTGTGAGTGCCAATAATATTGTGATATTCAATTTTTCGCAATGAGCGGCTCAAAGCATATTCGCACATTCACGAATTCGTGCTGCACAATTGTCAACCCAATCAAAATGTGCAGAGAAAATTGTGAAAATATTTGCACTAATTTTAGAATTTGTGCTAGCCAAAAGTAGTGTGAAACACATGGAAATTAATGTACCCCGAAAATGTCCATGTTAACAGTAGCTTACAGTGTACATTTTGAAGTGAAAAGACCAAGTTGTGCTCCAAGGCCTGCATCCTCCGTTCGTTCATTTTTAAGTTAGAACAAACTAATTCCAACCCTATTAGCTGTGGTAAGATTCAGTCAATGGTTGATTGTAACAGATTATCAGTTTAGAGCCACACCTGTTCACTTTTGGTTTTCGCTGTTTCATTGGTCAGAGAATTCCTCCGTGCTGCTGCGACGTCTCCCGACAGTCGTGTCCTCTCGACCAGGAAGTACGCAATGGCTTCGCTTGCAGTCCCTTTGGCCAGGTCAGTAAAGCCCTCCTAATTTTGTATTTGGACAGACAGAGAGAAGGGGAGGGTAGAGAAGAGAGAAATAAATATCCAGTGTAGATGTGAAATATTTTGTCTGCTGAAGAAATACAAAGAAAAACAAACAAACAAACAAACAAACACATATTTTTTTAGTTATCAAAAGTATGTACAGAAATATCCTAGCTGATGATCTGTAAAATTATACAAGTGAAGGGTATAGCCCATGATGAAGCAGGAAAGGAAAAATGAATCATGCTTTAAATGCGTAATACCGTATGTCCCAAAAAAAATTACAACGGGGCCCTACGCAATATTAAAAATATTGCATCAATCTAAATACAAATTCAGAGTATGAAACTATAACTCATTGCCCACATCTTACAGAAAACCCCATTCAATTTGCTTCAGTGGTCAAAGAGAAATGAGGAATTTTGTAGAGGATGTCGGGAATCTCTTTTGTCCAAGTTCTGTCTATTGTTCACACACAAAATCATCGAAGTGCTAATCTTGGAAGAATCAGACTCATGAAATGCTTTACTACAATCCCCATTTCTCTGTGACCGCTTAACCAAATCGAATGGGGATTTCTGCAAAATAGAGCTAAGATGTTATATTTTAAAACCCTGCAGTAGCATTGAAAAAAATAATCATATTGGATGTTATCAATGTGAAAAGTCTGATTGTAATTTTTGTGGGACATACTGCAGTATGTCCCTCAAAAATTGCAGTCAAATTTTCAAATTGATAACATCCAAAATGATCGACCTGTCTAAGTGCTACTTCGGGGCCTTAAAGGGATCGTATAGTTTTGGTTGAGACCTAATTTCAGGTTTCTTACATTTTTTGGTGAGATAATGACAAAACTCTTATGAAATACGAAAGAGCATGTGATTCCATGAGGAATTCAACCTTTATTTGATGAAAATTGGTTTTGAAATGGCTGAGATATCCAAAAAAGAGCAATTCTAAAAAGTGTGGGACCCACACTTTATTACGATTGCTTTGTTTTACTTTGTTTTTGGATGTTTCAATAATTACAAACCCGATTTTCATCAAATAAACTTTGAATTCCTCCTAAAATGGTATGCTCTGTACTATATCATAAGTGTTTTCTTGGTATCTCGCAAAAAGTTAAAAGCCCACTTCTCATCTCCACCAAAACTGTACCATCCCTTTAAAATATAACATCTTAGCTCTATTCTGCAGAAAACCTCATTCAATTTGGTTAAGCGGTCACAGAGAAATGTACAATGTAGATTGTTGTAAAGCATGTCATGAGTCTAATTTTTCCAATTTTAGCAATTCAATGCTTTAGTGTGTGAATAATAGACAGAACTTGGACAAGAGATTCCCGACATCCTCTAAAAAAATTCCTCATTTCTCTTTGACCACTGAAGCAAATCAAATGGGATTTTCTGAAAGATGTAGGCAATGAGTTATAGTTTCATACCCTGAATTTGTATTTAGATTGATTCACTATTTTTAAAGATATCATTGTGGGGGGTCCCGTTGTAATTTTTTTTTTTTGGGACATACTGTATGTTATCAATTTTAATTCATAGAGCTATATTTTACAGTGCATGATTAAACACTAGGGCAGAATTTAAAAAAAAAAAAGATATTTGAAAAAAGTAACTTTATTGAGACATTATTAGTATGTTTACCTGTACCAAAACTCCTAAAATTTCAGATATTTAATACTAAAACCAAAGGAACAGAATTATGAATAGAAAACAAAACTTTTATTTCTATAACTCACACAAACAAGATCATATTAAATCATCTTCACTATTAAAACACTTTCATTTGGATTGATAATGTACAGTATGTCATGGAGAAACAAATTCTCTTTCCATGAAGAAATTGATTTTGAACATCTTTGTGAGACAAATGAAATTCAAATTTAATACAAAAAAAGCAATACATGAGTAAAAATCAAAGGTACAAAAGATACAAAATTTAGCAACTGTTACTGGGATAACAAGAAGAAGTCCAAGGCAAAGAGCAAAGGACAATACTTGTATTTCGATTATCTTAAATCATAATGCACAGCAGATTAAAGGTCAAAAGACAACAGGTCAATAGCACAATCAGGGTATGCAATTGTGTAACAGGACAAAAATGAAAAAACTTGGTGAAAATGCTTTTTTTGTTGTTTGTTGTAGCTGAGTGTTCAAATTTTCATTTCATGTAAAGAAAGAGTCAAAATTTTGCATTAAACTGCGCATAAATTAGCACTTAAATTAGGGGTGTCGAATTACATTGAAATGAGTAATATATTGGAAAAATTCATTTAAAAAAAAGGAGAATGTTTTTTTCATCTGATATTGCTGTTAGATATTCCTGATAAACATCCCTTTCATTCACCACCAGCACATAGCCATGACATATCACAAAATATGAATAAATTTCATATTTTCACTTCTCAAAATGGATGATCAATTTTGTAGGCATTATTTTGAATTCAAATAAAACCACTTTTACATATTTTATCATATTTCACTTTTGCCAAAGAGTGAAGAGGTGAAACTTTCAGGAATAGGTAACAGACATATAGTGGCCATTATTACAAATTTTTATGAAATTAGGGCTGGTACTTTGGAAGATATGATATTTTTCATCAAAAAATTATCTGTACAGTTTGACCTTGAATGTGCGCACACCGTTTGGATCAATTCTCATATTTGTAAACACAGCTATAGAAGAATGAATGTGAGATTTATGATGACTTGAGTTGATATCCAAGCTGTGACACTCAAACAATGACATATTAAGCCAAAATACTATGTTTTTGCTTATGATAGCTTTAGAAATTGAACAATCATTGAAATATGAACACTGAACACTTTGACCTTCATGCAGTATAACATGGGCGTGTATCGCACTTTTTTATGCTCAGCAATTTGTAAAAATATAAAATAATAAGTTCCTATTGCTCAAATTTGCTAAAATTTTCACACAATAGATTTCTACATATGTACAATTCATGGTTAAAAATACAAGGATATTCAATAAGGGGAAAAGATTCTTTAAAGTAGTCAAATTAGGATATACCTCACTGAAAATACTGAAAAACGGCTGCTCTTATTTTACTCAGCATTTGAAAATGGCTCAAAACTCAAAAGTGGCTGAACATTTATTGGCAAACAGCGCACCATATTGTAGTGTGTCTTCAGTACTTTCAGGAAAAGCAGAAAAATAAGCTGTTTCTCCATGTATAGCTGTACAGCATGGGTTAAAAGGTCACAATGTCACAAAAATAAGCCAGCATTACACTCCTACCAGGATGGGACTTCAGACCTCATAACTTTCTCCAGGTGAAAGAACCACTGTTTTTTATTGCATGCAAGCAATGCCAGGAAAAAATCCATTAATTTGATGCCAAACACATAGGGGTAGACTTAAAATATGGACCTCAAATCTTGATTTTACGTAAGTTGTAAAACGCTTTTTTTGACGCATTACGTGGGTTTTGGGGGACTTTTTGGTAATTAATCTTTAATAATTAACAGTAAATGAGAAGAAATTAGCTATTGTCTTACCACATGTGATTACTGATGTCTTAGCATGCTGCATGTGAATTTTTACGTCAGTTGGTGCATTCTTTTAGAAGTTACAATTTTTTAGAGTGAGAAAGTCATGATTGCATACCCTGATTGTGCTTATCACCAACATTCTATTGTGAAATAAGAGTAGAACTCTCCACTGAACGAAATAAATCCTATAATGTACAATATGTAAGATTCTGAGGAGAGCATCATCTAAAATATCAATGCCATAAAACTGTTCTTTTCAGCATGGATTTTCTGAATGATTATGATAATCAAAACTGTTGATTACTGTAAATATTGTATTCTGACACACAGAAAACTGTATCAATGTGTATCATGACTTTTTTCTCTCTCAATATTCCACAAATTATATAAATGTGAAAGCATTTTTGAATTTAACAGTACTCAATATGTGCATTTATTCTGGAGGAAAATAATTCAGTTTCACAATACATGTATATATGCAGAATGGCATTGACAAATCTGGCAAGATAACATGGTTTTAAATCATTGTAAGTAATAATGGAAAATGTTTCCAAGCGCAGTATTTGTTGTATTCATGTAGAAAGAAAACACTACATTTCAATAAGATGTCTGAAAGTAAATATTTCACTGCATACAAATTTTAAATTGTATCATTATGTGAATTTTGAGACTTAAAAAACAATTCGGAGATCTGTCATGCCTTTCATATCATTGTATTCAAATCATAGTACACGAATATTTCAGTGTGCTACAATGTTGTCATAAACATTGTCATAGAAATTATGCTTCATACGCCGATATGTCTACCATAGCACACGTACTAACACACTGCATGTTGTAATTAGCCTAACGGGTGATAAAGCATGTACACCAGTCTAATCTAAAGGACACACAAAAACTCGAGACCTCTCACACAAATGTACACATCTACTCACTGTCAAAATTGCTTCCCATAAAAGCCTATGGATAGAAAGATGACCATTAAATGTATTTTAGAATTGAGAAAAGGAATGAATCAACAGAAGTCGCCCAGGCTATCAAAGCATCATGCCGAGACAGCTGCTCCATTGATGCTCCACTTTTGACAAATCTTCTCGACTCTTATAACAGATGAGTAGGAAATCCCCATGCTTGGGTCTCACCAACACAGTCTACCAGTTTCATCAGTTCATGCACGAAGCGGTACATAAGTCAGTAAATAGATCGGAGGCAGATATCTCATCACACCATCTAAACACACCTCACTTACCAGCAGGCCCTACGGCCAGACAGTTAATGTCGAACCGACACAATGTTATCGTTCCTCCTCCACATTAAACATGAATGAGCGAGCAGGGTGATCCGAATGCTCCCGGAGCAGCATATCTCACGGCAATCAAATTCGATGAATTAATAACACCAAGATGAGCAAACGGAAAGCGAAGCTCTCGCGTACTGCCTCACCACGGTGACATACCCCGCACGCCAGCTTGCCCCCAAGGCGCGATACAGTCCCTTACAATGCTACCTTGACTCCATGACATTCAACATGAATGACCGAGCAATTCTCGGGGCCCCCAGCCGCTCGAGCCATACAAAAACTCGAAGGCATCGTCGTCGCCAATCTTCCTGTTTGCGCCAGCAGCCGGACCTTGTGGTCGCAGCTCCCCGGCTTTATTGATGGATTCCTGCAACATTTCCTCACAGTATGCAAAATTGGCCCTCAAATCTGTAGCCGTGGTAACAGTCAATGCCCACCCACTTACTCAATTTGTAGTTTCCGCTAGATGGATATTTTATGTCCAGTGCTCTTAATTAAGTGTCATCAAGGCTTTTGTCTAAAATACAGTTCTACTGTTCAAAGGTTAAATGTACTGTACATGATTGTCAAAAAAAAAGGGGGGGAGGAATGAAGCTACAGTGTAATCTTATCATAATACTGTCAAGGTTAGCATTTCTACAAGTTTGCTCTCTATTACAGCCAACAGCAATACAACCTGATCTTAGCATTTTAACACCTGACATACAATGTCTTTGTTGAAAAATCACTGGAAATCACATATCAACAATTAAGAAATATGCTTCATGAATATTCTATCTACAGTGTATGTACTGAAATTGATAAGTTCCTTGAAACATTAACGTCAGTACACTTAAAATACCAAAAATTTTCCAGCAATGTGATATTTTCAAACAATTAAATTCTATCACTTCACCCAACAATACCATTTGAGATGTCATTAAAAGTCACAATTGCAAAGTCATCCAAGAGAGTGAGAGAGACAGACAGGCACTGGCAGACAAACGGACTATAAAGACAGATAATGATTGAAGGGGAAAGAGAGAGAGAGAGAGGAAGAGAGATGTATACATACAGATAGACATACTGACAGATTAACTGACAGAGATATAGGAGAGGACGAGAGATGTAAACATACAGACAGACAGACAGACACTGACAGACTGATAAAGGAAAGCAGAAGGAACGGAAGAAAAGTTGGAGTACCAAAGGAAGTGTCAAGCCAATATTTATCATTTGGAGTGTTGGTTTTAAAAAAAAGAGAAAAAGTTAGGATTATCACATTTGATGCATATCAGTTGTATCACAAAATAAACCTTAAAGGGTGTGTACAGTTCTGGTCGAGGTGAAGATTTAGCTTTTAACGTTTTGTGAGATATTCAGAAACCACTCTATGAGATGTCAAAGAGCATGCAGTTCTAAGGGCTATCAAAAGTTTATTCGATGAAAATCGGTTTTGAAATAGCTGAGATATCCAAAATCAAGGTGAAACAAAGAGATACTAATAAAGTTGGGGTATGTCACCTTTTATTATTAGCACTTTTTTGGATATCTCAGCCATTTGAAAACCAATTTTCATCAAATAAACGTTGAATCCTTCTTAGAATTACATGCTCTTTCATATTTCATAAGAGGCTTTTCATTATCTCACTTAGGAATGTTCAAAACATGAATCCCTACCTCAACCAGTACTGTACACAGTCCCTTTAAACTGCATCGAAATTTTGCAATTTACAGCCCAAAATATAATTAAAATATCTGTAATTAAATCAATTACTATAGAACATTGACTAGCATTCTCTTGTTGGTTATTTTTTTCCATAACTCACATTTCAGAACTATTTTGATGCACTGAAGCAGGTTTCTATTTTTCATCTGCAATTCTTATAACCTGAGGCTTTAACCCGTCGAGGACGAGTCCTGAGTATACTCGGGCAAGAGTCTATGGGAAATGTGTATTGTAGCAAAATCAGTAGGAAGTGGGAAGAGATCTCCGCCCACCACTCTGGTTTAAAGACACCTGGAGAGACAGAGGTGCATAGACAGATAGACAGACTGACTGACAGACAGACAAGGATTGTACACATTCAAATGTACATACAGACAGACTGACAGAAAGACATAGGGAGAGGGACAGAGCAGGAGGGATGTTTGTACCAAAAAGAATAGACCAGAGAATTAAACAGAAAGACGGAGAGACAAAAACACAGAGACAGACAGAGAGATGGGGGTGGGGGTGGGGAGGGGGAGAAGGCAGGTGCGGGGGGGGGGGGGGGAGGGGGATCGAGACAGACTTGTATTAAAGACAGGAAGAGCAAACCTGAAATAGCCACAGTGCAGGTGGGAAATGTTAGGGATGAGCATTGTCAGGGATGCATGCAAGCATGCCAGGACTTTAATAATAAAAGACAGTGGGAGAGAAATGAGAAGTCAAGGAAATGAATGTGCAACTGACCTTGAAAAGCATCTATAGACATAATGTTTAAAAAAAGAGAGAAAAGAGAGAAAGAAATTGCAACACATGAAGCTTTAACAAGCACAATGCTAAACATGTACATTGTAGACATCAATGGAGTGAGCACCTGGCTGCTTGAAAGTTTAAATGATTCAGATCTAGGTAGATTTTAATTTTTAGAGTAATTCTTAGAGCACCTGTTTGACATGAAAATAGTAATGATAAAATACGTTTATTTTGTTAGAAGAGTTGAAAGATATTAATTTTTCGTGACTGTGAGATTAGTAAATCAATCTGGAATGAAACAGAAAAATGGACTAATGACGGTTCTACAGCACAGAAAGTTTAATCTAGAAAAATGTATTTTTTGGCTTTACAGAGCAGGAGAAATGATACTTTAAACCGTGTTGTGCAACTCTAAACTTGCCAGGTTTAAGTTTATGGAGAAAAAACAAATATTGAGTATTTTAATATGGAGATGAGAGATACATTTATTCTGTATCGGGTACTCTTTAACAAGTTTAATTTAAAGTGGCAGTCACTCCAACATTTGTTTGTGTACATGATAACGAGAGAAATGTACACAAAACAGAAGTGGGATTATGGCTGAAGATTATGAGTTGTAAAATGTTGACATTGAGACAATAAAATAGTCCACAGAGAGCTAAAATGCTTTAAAAAACAACAACTTGAACTGGGAGAGGAGTCCCTTTTTGATACTTAATCTATTACTGTTTGAAAATGGAGACTACAACAATCTGTGCATTTTCATTCAAGAAAATCATGCCATGCTGGCAAGGTTCACTTCAGTTGGGAACAAAATCAAAAAGGGAAGCACAGATAGCAGAATTGAGGTCACAGTCAATGGCAAGGCCTGGAAATATAGCTAGTAATTGTGGTCTAGGTTCAAGACTTTTGTTGTTGTTTTTTCTATTTATCTCACACAGTAAACATCTTACTGCATCATGGGCACAAGTGGAGTAAAAGATGATCTTAATATCAAATGGCATTCTTCTGAACCCAACCTATAACCCCTTGTCATCTGTTCACGCTGGCAGCGAAACTTCTTGATATTTGGATCGAAGAAGAACTGACTAGGAAGATGGAGGTCTTGAATAGAGAAAGAGGTAAAGCTTGAGACAGTACATGTACACACAAAGTCTGTGTGAGTTTACAAGTTCACTCAGAGCATGGAGACACTATTGTAGCATTGCTAGAGAGAGCAAAAGACAAGACAGGAAAGATTCAGGAAAAAAAAAAGGATAAAAGCAAGAAATAGGCAGACACATCAACTGGCAGCACGCCATAGTGAGAGAATAAAACTGAAAGGGGAAAAAAGACAACAACAAGCACAAGAGGAGGGGGAGGGGGGAAGGGGGGGGGGGGTAAAGCAAGAGGATAGAGAGGGATGGGGATGAGCGGGTGTAGTAAAGAGATAAAGGATATTATTTTTGTACATGACAGAAAGATGAGAGAGAGAGAATGTGAGCACAAAATGAAACAGACATTTGAGAATAACGGAGTGGAGAAAAAGTACAACAAAATGGACATTTGAGGAAAAAACTGAAAGAGAGGGAGAGAGAGAAAATAATGGTGGTATATATAAAGTATGTTGTACTTAAGAACTATAACACAGTCAGATAGAGTGTCAACATCTGGTGCTCCTGTTGGGGTAGAAGGACGTATGCAATGTGATGAGGGTACTACATGTACCACCACTATGATGTGTTGATTCTTGGTGGGGGATATTGACCCTTGACATTCAAATCTCCCAACAGGGATGATTCCAAACTTGCTCAGAACAAACTCAGCGGGAGGCGGTATAATGGAAGAGCTTCCATATTCAAGAAAGTGATGTGAAACAGGCTTGTAAGACTCCTATGTATAATATGCAAATTATGGAGAATCCCTGAAATGTGTCCTCTGAAGGGGATTTATTTAGAGATTGTATTTTCACCTGACACTTCAGCAAAACAACAATTATATCTTCCATGATTTCTTTTATCACGGCTACTACTAAAACACTGATCAATTCAGAGCTTATTTATGTCGATGGAGGGCAATTTGTCAGTCAATTGCAATGTACAATTATCTTCATTTCAGTCACATGAAGTGAAAATCTTTGACTGTTCATATATCTTGACTACAATAAAGATTGTGACTACAGTAGATGTATCTTTCTTGAAGAGTTGATACTAAAATTGCTAAAAAGTCACAACTTTTAACAGATGAAAAATTTGATGCATTACAAGATAACAGTCACGTGGGAGATTGCAAACTAAGTAT